>NW_017308544.1:173923-179931 GCF_000935625.1 Nanorana parkeri
ATTGTGAAAGTGAGAGATGAAGAAACAACAATTGAGGGTGCAGTTAAACTACACACAAAGGGAAATTCATGTTAACCAAGTTTTAACAGAGGTGTTTTTATATAAAATGAAGAATAATTGGACACTTTAAAGGAGAACTATGGGTCCTCCTGTGACCCAAACCTGCATTACTGTTGAGATTGACCCAGCTGCATGATTGACATCTAGAGGCAGAGCCAGCTGTACCTGCCCCCTCCCACGTTTGTTCCTCCAGTCAGCGCTGGATGATCGGAGCGGGGAGGGGGGAATCCCTGCAGGGAGCCCTGAGTAACAGTCACGGCTCTCTGCAGGGACAGGATCGCGAAGTGAGCGAGCGACGGTATGTGTTCGCTCACTTGCCGATCTATTGAGCCGACGTGTGACAATTTCATTGTCACATGTCGGCTCGAACTATGAGGTTGAGTGAAAATCACTCACCTCATAGTTCTCCTTTAAAGTTTATTTTTACATTCAAATATGTGAAGTGGTGCCATAACCCAAAGTCAACAAACAATGAGTGCAAAAAGCAAATTTCCCTGTTCACTGTTACATTTGGTTTTTGCACACATTATTTGTTTACTTTGTTGGATGATAATGCACATATTTGAATGATACTAATGCAGGCTCATGCAGCCAATTTAAGTGATTAATCGAGCCTAGAAGTCTTAATAGAAAAAAATACAAAACCTTTTTTTGAGTTTTGGATAGAGTGGGGAAGACTTAGAACTTCTCCCGGGTTATACTGCTTTTAGAAGAAGTGATTTTCCCTAATTTTCTGTTCTGGTGACAACGTTTTCATCAGACAGGAAGTGAGAGAAATCTGTAACAGGGATATATACACCAAAACAAAACTTTTTTTTTCATTCAAATATGTGAAGTGGCGCCATAACATAACAAAGTCAACAAATAATGTGTACAAAAAGCAAATTTCCCTGTTCACTGTTATATTTGTTTTTTTGCACACATTATTTGTTTATTTCGTTGGGTGATAATGCACATATTTGAATGATACTAATGCAGGCTCATGCAGCCAATTTAAGTGATTAATCAAGCCTAGAAGTCTTAATAGAAAAAAATACACAACTTTTTTTGAGTTTTGGATAGGGCGGGGAAGACTTAGAACTTCTCCTGGGTTATACTGCTATTAGAAGAAGTGATTTTCCCTCATTTTACGTTCTGGTGACAACAGTTTCACCAGTCAGGAGGTGAGAGAAAATCTGTGCCAGGGATATATACACCAAAACAAAGCTAACAAAGTTTCCAGCATTTCCCTGCTTAATAAAAATAAAAAAACACACATTTATAAATCTATCTGTTTTCCTGTTGGAGAGTTCCTTCTCTTCGTATCTGGTTGAAATGTTTTAGACAAAACAAAAAAAATGGGAAAGTTAAGCAAAGAGAAATCTCTCTCACAAAGCTCCGGATAGCAGAAACATCCCAGCAAGAGTTCTAATCCTTCCCCACTCTATCCAAAGCTGAAAAAAATGTTTGCTTATAAATATGCTTTACAATTGTTTATAATTTACTTTTTATAGATAAATCAGAGTCATGTGACAAGAATCTACAATCCTTGCAGAAGTGCAATGAGAAACCTGTGGAGTGGATTTTTATAAAATGCAGATGAATGTCAAACTGAGTAAATATTCTGAAAGAGGCCATATTTCCAGATTATCAATCGGCTACCTGACATGATCTGAATTTGTTTATATACCTAAGTCATGGACAAGGGGCCGACAATTTATTTGTTGCCACTAACATGGGTTTGCAGCGGTCCCCTTCCCTTCTTTCAGTTTAATCTATTTCTCCTCAGGGCATTTTAATTACATTGCCCCTTTAAAAGCATTGCCCCCTTTAAAAGCATTGACCCCTTTAAAAGCATTGCCCCTTTAAGAAACCCCTTACCTGTTTAGGTGGGAAAATTGTCCAGCTTCTAGAAGATTCTGTGGGCTCACCTCTCCTTATAAAAGGTCAGCACCTGAGGAGCAGAGGTCACTCGGCTGGACTCACAGCGCAGCGAGCTCCCACACTCCCCCCCTTTTAAAAAAAAAAAAAAGAAACATATATGTTGCAAGCTTTTTATGTGGTTTGTCACCCTCAATGTGAGGGAGGACTTAATTTATGTACAGTCCTTCATGATGGTATTGCTTGAGTCGTAGTGGCTAGGCAATTATTGGTTGATTAATAGTTTGAGATTGATGGTTTGATATTTTAAGTAAAGTTGATGTATTTTAAACCAATAAAAAGTGCCACGGCCAATTTGAATCCAGATATTGTCTCTTGTGCATTTATTAATTTATATATTCATAACTTGTGTATTTTTTAATGTATGTTAATTTATTATATTTTGTACCGCGTGCAATCCCATGTAAGAAGAGCACCGATATATACTCAACCTGCAGCCAGGATATCTCTCAATTCAATGTTTAAGGATCAAAAATGATAAACACAATCATATAGAGTGCTCCTACCTGGTATAATGTAGAATGATGTACTATAGAAGCTTCTTGTTCTCTTGTCCAGCAGTTCTTGTAACTGGCTGAGCCCAGCCTCACCTTATATTCATTTCAAACCGTTCTCTTACATGTGCTGGGTTCCCATTGGCTTAAAAGGTGAGATCTCCTTCACAAAAGGAATGTTTATATTATAATTAGGCAGTTTCAGCTGTTCTTTGTTTCAGCTCTCCATCCTAGTCACCGCCAGGACAAGTTCATTAACATTCTAATACATGGAGGGAGGACAATAGGAGGGAACCTTCATTGAAAATGGATGGCAGTTGTCTCTCATCATTAGCATAACAGGTGACACTATAATTGTATCATCAATAACAAAAGAGACTGAAGAGTCTTTGTTAAAGTTTTTCTATAATTATTTTAAGTTTTGGGTAAAACCAGGAAGGGTTACCACCCCCTACATTTATTTTTGCTGTCTGTGTACTGTTGGGGAGATTTCTCACACATTTCTGTTGGAAAAAATGATGGGGAATTAGCCTCCTAGGTGATAGCACTAAAGATAAGTAATAAAAAAAATAAAACCCCTATAAAAACACCAACAAGTTGAAAACACTGCACCCCCACATGCATGGATATAAAGTAGGTACCTATTTAATTTCATGGTGTGTGCTTATATATGAAAACAACAATTACTCCACATGTGTTACATATCACCATGCAGACCAAAGTAGGAGCATTAATTAAAGGCTATTCTTCCTGCTTAATGTGCAACTAACAAACTATAAAGATTCTTACCCTAAACCATGTCTCCACTGGTTCCTGGCTAGAACTTTACAAACCTACATCACACTTTGGGCTGCTGGATGGGTGTAAAGGCTATGATGACTGCATTTGGGAACTGATGTAAGACCTTGGATTGAGTTGATAGCGAGAGGAAACTTTTACCTTAGCGTATATACCCAGCCAGGGTACTAAGATCCATTACAAGACCGGATGCTTTTTTGTATGTGTGCCAGCAGAGAGAAAGGAGCACTATCCCAAAACCATCAGTGCCTAAAGCAGATAGAAACCGAGTGGCAGGACGAGGCACAGAATCTGAACAGGTCTTTGTGTTATTTATATTACCCAGCCTTCCCCTGTCTGGTGAACATCTAAAGAGGTCTGGGGCTCCTTACACATTCCCCTATGGTGCTCAAACATTTTAAGAAAAGCCAACAATTATATTTAATCTTTTTGATTTTTTGAAATAGCAAACAACCCACCAGATCAGATTATTGAAAACAGCAAAGAAACAAATATTCATGATGGTCTCTTCATTCTTCAATGCTATCAGTGGATACCACCGTCTGTGACAGGGAGTTCCTCAATTTTACTACTCTCACAGTAGAAAAAAACCCTCTAAGATTGAACCCCCTCTCTTCTAACCTTTTGTTGTGTCCTCATGTTCTCAATATAGTTCTCGGTATAACCAACTTGTTCCGAATACTGTGGTCCCGATTGATGATTTTGAAGACTGCAATACAGTCCCCTTGTTTCTAAAACGAATACTTTTAATTTTTGAAGGTTGTAACTCATAACTTAGGCCTTCTCTCTCAGGCTTGAGGACATCTTTCCTGAGAGTTGACAACAAAAGCTACACCGCATACCCACGATGAGGCCGAACTAGTGATTTATAAAGTGGAAGTATTACTCTTTGATCGCTTCCTACAATCCTTCTGCTAATGCACAGCAGTATGCTGTTTGCTTTGCAGGCTGCTGCTTGGCATTGCATACTATTGCCAAATCTGTAATCTATGTACACCCCCAGGTCTTTTTCCATGTCCGACTTCCCTAATGTAGCACCCTCAAGTAGTAGTTTGCACACACATTCTTAGCTCTCATGTGCATAACCTTGCAATTTTCAATATTAAATTACCTTTGTTATCTTGTAGCCCATACCTCAATTGTATCTAGGTTTTTGTTGAAGTGCAAATATCTCCTGTTCAGAATGTACTGAACACAGTTTAGTATTGACCGCAAAAAAACAAAATGTAACTATTTATTCTAATCGTTATGTCATTGATAAATAAGATGAACCGGACTGTGGTCACTGTTCCCTAGGTTGTTCCTGATTTCCACATCTGCAATCAGCTCTGTGTTATTTGTAATCAATAAAAAGTTAGTTCTTCTCTACTTTAAGCCACATCTCAACTGGTTGTCTGGTTCCTGGGTAGAACTGCATAACACTACATCAAACTTTGAACTGATGGCTGGGTGTAAAGGCTATGATGACTGCGTTTGGAACCTGATGTAAGACTTTGGATTGGGTTGATAGTGAGAGAAAGCTGTGACCTTAGCGAATATACCCAGCCATGGTAACAAGATCCATTACAGCTACACAAGGTTATAAAAGCTTGAAGTGAATGTGTATTTTTTGAGTATATTATTGCTTATTATTGCTATATTTTAGGTAAATGTAGACAATTGAATAAGTATATTGCAAAATGTGCAATCCACCAATCAGGAGTATGTTTTTGCTCCTTCACATGTTTTCCTGTTGGTTACAGAGCTCTGTAGCTAAAGCTAAAATGTAAACAGACAAATAAATAATCAAATATATTGTAGACATACCGAGTGTTTATTATAAAGTATATATAGATATATATATATATATATGTATGTATTTGAAATGCAACTGAACAAAAACAAATCTTTAAGTTTACCCAAAAATAGCTGTACTGGAGTTAATGTTATGTGTAGGGGTAGACACATTACTAAGTGTATTATAAAATCACCTGACAATATCATATGACATATATACATTGCACAGGAATTGAATTTTCAAAATATTAGTTAATGTTCTTTTTGAAACATCTATTGACCTAGTGAGTGAGCTAAGGATGTGTTCCATTGTATTATGCAATCCAAGTAAAGAAACATTAGAGTTTTCCCCCTTTGCACAAACAATGATAAACAGATTGTTGGTGGGAAGGGGTTTAATAATATCTCACCTGGTCTACTATAGAAAGCTGACCTTGTAGAAAAAAAAGGTCTGTTTATAAAATGTATGCCCCCTCCTCCTCCGGCTAAAAGTATGTGCAAAATATGCCTGTAAAGGAAAGATCTCTCTCTATTAATATTGGTAATCTGACAGGATAATCATCATCCTTACTGGAAGACTTTTGTGGGAAATAACTTAAAGGGTAAGAATTGAAGGATAAAAAAGTCATACCCATGCAAATTACTTAATTAAATGGGAACACATACTTTCTTCTATTGACTCATTGGCTGGTTCCCTCATGGATTGAGGTCTATTGAGTGGACTGCCACCACCTAGATGATGTCAGACCTGGATGAAAGCCTCCATGTCCTGAGCACTTGGAGGGGACTGAAGGCAAGCTTCCTCCCTATGACTATGGACCTTGGCCTAGAAAGGGGTTCTGTTTTTAGGAGGTGGTTACAGGGGAGCCGTTTGGACTACTTCTTGCCCCTGGTACGGGGTGCCATGTTTCCCCAATCGCTAGAGACTCTGTGGACTATGGAGCTTGTTATAGGAGGCCA
>NW_017308545.1:0-2257 GCF_000935625.1 Nanorana parkeri
CCTGCAATGCCGCCGGAGCTCTAGAAGACACGTCCGCTCCCTGCCATTGCCAAGCCACGCCCCCGGAAACATTTTTTTTAACTTTAATGTCACTTTAACTTTATTGTCGTTGTCATCCCCCAGCCTCCCTACTTGATTGCCCGCTCTGTCTCCGTTCAGCCTTCTGATCCTGATCACTGGAAGGACACCTTGTCTCCTGCAGGGCCCGCACTGAGACATGTACAGATCATTCAGGGCCAGGCAGAAACATGTACATCTGAAGGGAAGCGGGGATGTCCTGTTTGATAAAACATCGGGCATCTGCTCTAGCCGTCACTGATGTTTTATCAAACAGGACATCCCCGGAATCCCTTTTAGATGGGCCCTTCTCTGGAGCCTTCAGAACGCTGTTAAACTCCGTGCCCGGGAGTACGTGCCCCCCTCGCTAGCCACTGCCAGGACACTCGGGGGGGGGGGGGGGGGGGGGCGCCCCGGGCATCTACGCCCCTGCTCTTCTATATGTCATACAACCCAAAGAAATGTAACTCCTGCAGGTCTTTATCTTTATTATTTGCATGTGAACACTGTGTTGTGCATTGACAAGTAATGATGATGATTTTGTTATGTTTTTAAGGAGATACAGTAACTATGGCAAATAAATGTACTCCTCCTTCCGATTTTCTAATGCATTTCATAGACATGTACAGAAGGGACGTGTGGTCACGTATATACATGAGAAGGAATTTAGCATGAGTCATTGTGCAAACTTCTTTGAAAAGCACTACACTAAGCATATAAACAGGGAATGATCATTTTATAAATTCTGTTTTTTTTTATTTTTTTTTTAAACCGAGGTGGCTGCAGATTGAAATGAAAGGCAAGCTTGTGTATCAAATATATATGCTGTAGCAAATTTTTAACAAAATGGCATTTTTTTTCTTTAAGGCAAGCCACTCAGTTGTTTATATATCCAGCAAATGATCTTGTTATTTAAGTTAGTATAGACCGCCACATTTCCAGGAGCACCACAATCTAATTCGCCAAAAGATACGATACCCCTCAGCACTCCGTTGCAGATCAGAGGTCCACCAGAGTCTCCCTGTGAAAATATATAAATATAAAATAAGATGACTACATATTTCAGATGATGTGTGTGTTTTTGTTGATACTGATGTATAGTATTTATATATAATAAAGGAAAGAGTAATAATTTTTTGAGTGCTTTAGTGGATTCGGAAAAAAGCAGCATGTGGTTGAAACAGAAAACACAGTATAGCCAGCAGAGCCAAGTAAGCAGATTAAATGCTCGTTCACACCTCTGTCATGTGACATTGGTATTTTGTGGTGTACTGCAGTAGGCAGCTTATTCATTTAAATAGACTACCTACCACAGCTAAATCACACCAAAAGTATGTACAGTAATACCTTGGTTTACAAGTAACTTGGTTTGAGAGCGTTTTGCAAGACAAGCAAACATTTCTGAAAAATGTTGCCTTGATATACAAGCAATGTCTTGCAATAAGAGCAAAATTCTGTAGAAAAGCACCACCCGAATAAGGCTGTAGCAGTGCGAGCGATGAGTCCGTTTAACGACAATGCAATGTCACATTGGATAGATTCCTTGTTAAGGTTTCACGAAATGAAAAGGATTCCATTGAGTCAAGAGATAGCAGTGATTCCATTAGTGATAGTGAAAGTTGTCCTACACAATAATCCTCCTCTCTCTTGTCCCTCTCACACCGGCCACAAAGGTACCTGTAATTGGTTTATTTTTCTTTTTTTTTAATAAATTCTTTATTTAACGAGTTTTCAGACAGTAAAAAACATATATAGCAAGCAAGGGAAACAACTCCCATCGTAAAAGCAGTGGACGCAGCCACCAAACAATGACATTACAAGATAGTACGGTAGACAGTACACACTTTCAACCCTAAGGCATATGAATCCTAGATAAAGCCCTCTCGGACAACCACTCAACCTGTATGTGGGTGAGATCGTAGATCTCCGGAAGGGTCGCGCTTTGCTATAACGGGCCTAAAGTATCCAAGGGGACCGCCCCGGCGACGCAGGGACAAACCTGCCCCCGCCCGTGCCGCCCCCCTAGAACTCATAACGCAGACCCTTCATCCGTATCGAATGACAAGCAGACGACCCCCCGCGGAGCCGCAGTTGATAGGTCACTGGGGCATGTAAGTATTTACATACTATAGATAGGGTTGCATTACAGTTATTCAGACTGAGAGGCGAAAAGAAGAGAAAAGCAGGGGGAGAGGGGGGG
>NW_017308545.1:2518-3909 GCF_000935625.1 Nanorana parkeri
GTACCACCTAGTCAGGATTTTATATCCCGATTCCTGGTATCTACTGCTGATGGACGACTTCAAGGACAGTAATATCAGCCTATTTTTTTCAAGCGGTGTAAAGGAGATACCCAAATCTTTCTCCCATCCCTCCATGTAAGGTAGAGGTGACTCATAATCCGGGGCTAAGAGGAGCTGGTAACAGAACGAGAGGGATCTTGATAGTTTGCCGGTGGTATTGCATTCCCTTTCAAAGCTTGTGAGAGTACGTGACATTGCCACTGGCGGATGAAAGGACGCCAGAAAGTGTGTTAGTTGGCGGTGTCGCCAGAACCCCAAAGCGTAAGAGGACTCCCCCTTCTTCACTATCAAGTGGAACGGGTAACCCCAGCGGTACGTCGCCCCGGCGCTGCGGATCTGATCCAACACCGGGCGGAGGATAGCCCGGCGCCTAAGAGTATTGCGGGACAGGTCTGGAAGGATCTGTAGCTGTACTCCGTCAAACTCGACGGGTCTACGTTGCCATGCAGCCCGGAGTATCTCTTCTTTAATAGTGTAGTAATGCACTCGGCACACCACGTCACGTGGGGTTAACACGTTGGGGAGACGGGGGCCTATAGCCCTGTGAACCCGGTCCAAGATGATGGTGGCCGGCTCCACTGCCTCAAGTATGGACGCAAATATGGCTTGCACCGTGGCCCGCAGATCCGGGGTGCCAGTGGCCTCCGGGATACCCCGGATACGCAGATTATTGCGTCTCCCTCTGTCTTCCATATCCTCCATGTGGAGTTGCAGGTCAGAGAGCCTGGGGTCAGGCCGCAGGGCTGCCGACTCAAGTGCGGAGAGCCTGGATTCCATTGTGGAGCAGGTGACCGTGACATCCGCTACCGTGGAAGCCAATGCCTTCACCTCCCGTTTCACTTCCCTCAGGTCCTTCCTAAGAGTAGCCTCGACCCGAGACACCATGGACTCGAAGTCCCGTTTAGTTGGGAGGTACCGCAGCAAGGCCCGAATCCCCTCCGGTACATCCGCTGGTAATTCATCCGCCAGTTCAGCTCCATCATCATGGGGGTCTGGATCGGGTGGTTCCAGTGAGTCAGAGCCATGCCGGGAGGCATCCGGGGAAGGAGATCCCCGCCGGCGAGTGCTGTGTGCCGGGACACGCGCAGATGTGGAAGATGCCGTCCGAGGCCTACCTCGATCCATGGGGGCAGCGCTCCTCGGGGAGAAAAACTGCTGTAACGAAGCGTCGGAGACCTGCGAGTTGGATCCGCCAGCCTTCCTGCGGGTTGACATATCGCAATCCGGGGTATTGGTGGGGTAAAGTCTATATTAAGAGTGCAGATGGTACTCTGAAGCCGCGGAGCTCCTCAGATCGAGCACCTCACGCCGCCATGGTTAGGACACGCCCC
>NW_017308545.1:6817-36711 GCF_000935625.1 Nanorana parkeri
ATCTGATCCAACACCGGGCGGAGGATAGCCCGGCGCCTAAGGGTATTGCGGGACAGGTCTGGAAGGATCTGTAGCTGTACTCCGTCAAACTCGACGGGTCTACGTTGCCATGCAGCCCGGAGTATCTCTTCTTTAATAGTGTAGTAATGCACTCGGCACACCACGTCACGTGGGGTTAACACGTTGGGGAGACGGGGGCCTATAGCCCTGTGAACCCGGTCCAAGATGATGGTGGCCGGCTCCACTGCCTCAAGTATGGACGCAAATATGGCTTGCACCGTGGCCCGCAGATCCGGGGTGCCAGTGGCCTCCGGGATACCCCGGATACGCAGATTATTGCGTCTCCCTCTGTCTTCCATATCCTCCATGTGGAGTTGCAGGTCAGAGAGCCTGGGGTCAGGCCGCAGGGCTGCCGACTCAAGTGCGGAGAGCCTGGATTCCATTGTGGAGCAGGTGACCGTGACATCCGCTACCGTGGAAGCCAGTGCCTTCACCTCCCGTTTCACTTCCCTCAGGTCCTTCCTAAGAGTAGCCTCGACCCGAGACACCATGGACTCGAAGTCCCGTTTAGTTGGGAGGTACCGCAGCAAGGCCCGAATCCCCTCCGGTACATCCGCTGGTAATTCATCCGCCAGTTCAGCTCCATCACCATGGGGGTCTGGATCGGGTGGTTCCAGTGAGTCAGAGCCATGCCGGGAGGTATCCGGGGAAGGAGATCCCCGCCGGCGAGTGCCGTGTGCCGGGACACGCGCAGTTGTGGAAGATGCCGTCCGAGGCCTACCTCGATCCACAGGGGGAGCGCTCCTCGGGGAGAAAAACTGCTGTAACGAAGCGTCGGAGACCTGCGAGTTGGATCCGCCAGCCTTCCTGCGGGTTGACATATCGCAATCCGGGGTATTGGTGGGGTAAAGTCTATATTAAGAGTGCAGATGGTACTCTGAAGCCGCGGAGCTCCTCAGATCGAGCACCTCACGCCGCCATGGTTAGGACACGCCCCCCTGGTTTATTTTTCTTTATATTTTGTACAGTATTATATTACAGTATTGTAATCATTGTTATATGAATATTTTTGGGTTGTGGAACAAATCATCTGAGTTTCCATTATTTCCTATGGGGAAATTCGCTTTGATATACAAGCGCTTTGGATTACAAGCATGCTTCCGGAACGAATTATGCTCGTAAACCAAGGTATTACTGTACTCATTTTTTAAATTGCATGATACCACATGGCATGGTAATAGGTTTTTATGCAATGTGGTGTGATAAAACACACATGCGATGTCTAGTTGCATTGTGGTGCCATTAAGACATAAACCACACCCCAGCACACCTAACACAGCAACATGTGATACATCATTACACATGCTCCCGCATCAAATAAATGTGAACAGAACCTATTCACACTTTTCCATTTTATGCAGCAAAACCCATGTATTTTGCATGCTGCATGCACAGTAGTGTGAATTCGGCCTAAGACTAGAATTATGCTTTTACAGTGCACGTTATGCCATGCATTAACACACATTACATTCGTGCTACCTGTTTATTTGGATGGGTTGTCAATAGTACCAAAAATGCACTATTTTTATAATAGCGCACCACAATGCTTGGGAGTGCATTATTATGCATCAAAAAATTTGCCTAAGGCGATCTGTATTGGAGTCAAAAGGAGGCAAACTTTGATTAACAATTTTGGGAGGCTGCTGGGCAAGCTATTACCAAATAAATAGCATGGGAAGCCAAACTGCTGTAGAGGATCTTCAGGATCTTTTCATACAACTTTGTGAGTGACATGGAAAATACACAAATCCTTTACTTCTTTCCGGACCTATAAGCCAGTAACCGTATGTACGAAACAGAAACCAGTTCAGCTTGGAGCTTGTTGAAACCACTTAACTGATATGACATGTGGGATATGACATTTGCAGTCAAAGATTTAAATTACAGCAATGAGGGTTGCCCTAATACTATGTCGGTTATTCACTAAAGAGGCAAAGGATTTAAATGAACGTTCGGCTAATTCTTTGGCTGCAGAAACAGCTGAACCAAAGGCTGCTGTATGTGCTTTTTTTCAATAGCGCGTACAGCAGCTGGAGTAAACACCCAAATGCAGCCAAGCCGAACGAACATACTTCGGCTTGACAAATCCGAACAAACAGCTAGAACGGGGAGAATAGTCCGCCGAAGTGGACCTAACCAATGTAAAATAGTTAAAATATAGAATAAAAAAAACAGTGTGAGGGTTCCCCCTCCCCAATTCATACCAGATCCTTTAGGTCTAGTGGGAATGTTAGGGGGGACCCTCCAAAAAAAAATAGTGTGGGCGGACCCCAATGCCCCCAAAAAAGGGTGAGTTCCATGATGCCACAGGACTCACTCTGCCCATTTGTTTCCATACCATTTGAGGACACAGAGCTGGCATTTAATGAAAACACATGAGCGGAGCAAATCATGACATCACGACTCGCTCTACCCATTTTTTTACATTCAGCTCAGATCTGTAATTTTTCGGCGGGAGTTTGGCGGCATTGGGCGGGGCAGCGGGACTTTTTTTTAATTGTGCTGAGTCGGTGGACGCCAATCATCGTTATTGACGTGGACCTACATCACTTTACGATGTGATTGACCTTTGGATTACATCGACGGACACTTTTGTTTTTAACTAATAAAGGAATTGTTAAAAACTGACTTGTGTTTTTTGTTCAAATAAAAGGTGTTGTGTGTTTATTTACTATTTTGTGTACTATTTGGTGAATTAATAGGGGTAACAACTACCCCTTATTCATTCACAAGGGGGAGTGGCATCTGGGTATCCCCTTTATGAAAGGGGGCACCCAGATGCAGATAAGCCCTCTGACCACAGACCCCCACAACCACCGGGCCAGGGTTGTGGGAAAGAGGCCCTTGTCCCCCTGACAAAGCATCCTGCAAATGTCGAGGGCATTTGGCCTGGTATGGTGCAGGAGGGGGGCACTTGCTCGCCCCCCCCCCCTTTCTTGCACTACCTGCACTACCAGGCCTCTGCTCAGATTAGGGGCTGGTATGAAATTTTAGGGGTTTTTTCTTGAGTTTAGTGCATTGGGGTGCCCCTTAAAATTACTACCAAACCTAAAGGGTCTGGTATGACTTTGTAAGGGAACCTTACCCTTTTTTTTTTTACATTGGGGGTCCCCCTAACATGCTTACCAGACCTAAAGGGTCTGATATGATTCGGGATGTAGACTTCATGCTGTTTTTTTTTTTTACATTAACATTTTTTTATTCTGTTCACTACCTTTTGAGGTAGCGAACAGAATGACCGAACTGTTTGAAGAGCTGACTGTTTGGCAATTCACTCTCTGCTGTTCAGCCCCTTGGAGAATAGGGGTGAACAGCAGGGAATTAAGTGCCGAACGTTCGCTTCAGCGGATTCAGATGTTGCATTAGCTGAGGCGAACAGGCTCTTCCCTTCGGTTTGGCCGAACTTGCTAGGGCTATTTGGCTGAGCTGAAGGGAGGTGAAGTGAGCCAAATGCAGCCAATGTACGGTTAAAAGTAGCCGGACAGGGCTGTAATGAATAGCCCAAACAGGCTTCGGCTCATTTTGCTTCGGATTGGTCATTCATTCGGCTGCCTTCAGCAGCTTAGGGAATAAACAGTTTTCTTTAACTCTTTGCGCTAATTGCTGCCAGCTGAACGATCCACTTGCTGTTGCATAATCAAAGTTTTCAACAGTTTATTACAGTTTTTCACACAGACTTGAGGGGCTGCTCATCCAAGGCTCTGGGGCTTCCACCATGAACATAGGAAACAAAAGGCAACAGAGCGCGACCTCCGTGTGTAAAATCGTTTAAGATAAATAAAACAAGGGATATATGTACTCACAAGCAAATGTTTTCATTATGCTTTAACAACAAACGAGGCCACGCTGTCTGTTAACCCAACATGGAATCGCCCCGACTATGTACCACGGTTGCCTCCGGTCACATCACCATCCCCCGGCTGCAGTCAGCCAAGATTGACGCGTTTCAGGGGCAAGCCCCATTCATCAGAATCATGTGATTGGGTTAAGAGACAGTGTGGTCTCTTGTTTGTTGTTAAAGCGTGATGAAAAAGTTTGCTTGTGAGTACATGTATCCATTGTTTTTATAATTTAATAAACAATTTTGCACATGGAGGTGGCTGTAACGGATCCCCGACATCTGCGCATGCGCAACCTGCACGTTCCCACACTGCTCGGGAACGCGCCATCCCGCGCATGCGCAGAAGCGGTAGATTACCAGCACGAAAATGCGCCATAACCGCGCACAGGAAGTGACATCACTGTCCCTATATAAACCCAGCAGCAGTACCACCATGTTGCTGGTTTATCGTCAGCTAATCCTTGTTCCTGTGTTTTGTGATATCTTGCTTGATCCTTGTGACCCGGACTTCCACGACGAAACATGAATTCTGCCTGCCTTGACCTCGGAACTGTTATTTGACCATTCTTCAGCCTAACCCCTTTTGTACTGGAATTGCCCGCTTGGAACCTGACCTCGGCTCGTCTCATAGGATTACGGCTTGCACAGTGCTCAACACCACTGGCACTCCTGCCACTTGTTGTCCCGCTGGGCTCTGTTCCCATCATCAGAGTCTCCCAGGACACAAGGTGCAAGGGAAGCCTCCTCTCACATCCGGTCTCCCAGAAGGTACGTAACAGTGGCGCTCTGTTCCCTTTTGTTTGCTAGCTTAGGGAATAACCCCCTATGTGTGGTGTTAGGGAACCTACACGATTTTCAGCTTCAGCGACAGCACACTTTGACAGCATATATATGGCTACGGGGTTATCATTTCTTTTATGATCAGCTTTGCTTATAGATAGTTGCAGCAACCCTGTCTCATACTATTTTAGTTTCAAAAAAAGTTATTTTCAGGTTGTTTTAGCAGTGACACGTGAGTTTTCATCAAGCAGCTCTAGCCCTGTTTTAACTGGCAGAAGTTGTAGCCCCAAAAGGCATATATGCAGAGAGTAAAGCCACAGTAAGGAGTCCTCCTAAAAAATTAAAGCTAAAGACCTTGGATATGACCCTCCATATCCTCCATGTGCTGGAGATGTGGAAATGCCGGTGGCACCATATTTCATATTTTTTGGTCCTGCACTGGGATGCGATCCTTCTGGGACTCGATCCTTGACACCGTCGATAAGTTGGTGGTGGGTGGCCCGGACTATTCTCCTGCGTGTTACATTCTACACCTGACCTCCTTGTGTTGGACTAAGTGCAAAAAATCCCTTACACAACATCTCCTCAATGCCACCTGGGCCTGTATCCCTCTCCTTTGGTATCAAAAACTCACCTGTGGTACTCCAAGGTCAACGAGATTTGCCGTATGGAGGATCTGACCTCTACATTGCACAATACGTAGGACCTGTTCTTCGAAACATGGAGGCCTTGGCTCTTCCTCAGGGAATCTGAGGACTTTCTCACCACACTGCTCCCAGAGGCCCCCTGGGGACCGGCTGGAGATACCTGAACCTGAGGTGGGTACCCTTGTTCCACCTGGCCCCTTAGACTACTGCATAGAGAGGTACTGGGCTCTTTTCTTTCTGGCCGGCCCTTTCCACCCTTCTCCTGTATCCTGACCATTTGCAGGTTTCTTACTTCCTGCCTTGGTTCTAGACCCTTGCTTTTTCCCTCTGTACCCAGAATTTCCCTAGTCCTTCCTGTTTCCCTAGTCTTTATGTTTTTTGCTAACTGACAACTATATCTCTGACTAGTGTGATGCACTGTCTTGTGTGCCACCACCCCTTCTTTGGAAGTTAAGGCATTGTGCAATGTACCGATGGATACAGTGGGAGATGACAACCATCTACCCATGCTAATCCTATCTGAGATGTTACATTGTCATTTGTTTTTGTGTTACACGTGTTTTACACTATACAGGAAGAGTGTGGAACTTGCTCTTATGGATCTGCTTTATTTGCTCATTATGCTTCTTCATTCTGTATCAAATGACAATAATTATTGTTGTTACTTATCTTGTTGACTCATCAATAAAAAAAAAGACCTCAGATATGTGTGGGTCAAAATTAGCCCGTGGCCCTAGTTTAATGGCACAAACTGTGCACTCCCTTTTTTGCACTACTACACTGCATCATTTTAAAAAGTAAAAAAGTATAAGTCTAAAAATATTATAGCTATAGCCCTCAGGTATAGTTTGGTTTAAATTGGCCAGTGACAGGGCAGTTTGGGTGTAGAACATGCACTAAATCACTATGTTCCACTGTACTCAATTCACTCTCTTCCTCCCTTAACCAGTCCCATTAATTTTTGTTGTTGTTTTTGGCGTGAGTTTTGCTATAAAATACATTATTCATTTATTGGTTGATTGTTGTGTTAAGTTTCTTTTACACATACCGCACACGTTTCTGTGTTGCCTTCTTCACTAGTACAAATCATATTTTCAGTTATTTTCATGTGCCAATACTCGTTGCAGGCTGTTCTGTCCATTATGGTAACATTTGCCTCCTTGAGTTTATCTGATGGTTTTTCGTCATCTGTGATACCCCATCCAGCGACTTCACAAATGGTTTCTTTAACTGGCTCATCACAGCTTTTAGGTAATGGCAGAGCTTTCACAGCATATGTCATTTCTGCTTTCTCAGATAACTGAATAACAAAAGCAATAATAACAAATCACTTCTTTGCACAGGAAAAAGTGGTAAACCCTACCAATGTCACCCCCATGTAAATTCTGTTGGAATGCTCTCCACCTCCCAGCAGGTCCTCAGGTAAAAGCTGAGCTAAAGCTGTCAATAAGTTCAGAAAGTGGTACTCACAACTGTCATTTTCCACTTGTATCCCTTTCCAAGTGTAGCCCCTACCACATTCTGTGGAGTGGCTACTAGAAATTTAGCATTGTTAGTGCTGTAATTGGTCAACCTGATTTAAAGTTGGCTATTATCTGGGTAATTCCAGGGGTTCTGCTATTGATTGTACCTGTCTGAGTAGGGTGTGACCCTCCTTCAGTGCATGGCAGCCAATGGGGGAACATCTTGAGTGCCTATGCTTCACCAGCCAATCACTAGGAGTTTCATGGCCAGTGGTGCATGCTGGAAGAGTGCATATATACTCAGGAATTTGCTATGTTCTCAGTCTAGTTCATCCCTGGGCTTAGTCTGGGGGTGGGATGCTCAGAAATGGAAATGCTGACTAGGCCTTAAGCCTGGAGGAGGCCACACATGTGAACCCTGGAGGGGTCTGGAACTGACTGAGGAAGAGCAGCTTTAAGTCTACTGGAGGTGCCAGGTGCTGATATGGACCTCAGGAACAAGTATGTTGTCTCTCCCAAAGGAAGATCTCATGTTCCGGTTATTGGTAAACCCATCCCTCTGTGAACCTTTGGGAAATTTGATGGGTCATCTAGTGTGAAATTTGTCCACCTAGTATTTATGTGATACAAAACATGTTATTCAGAGGCTAAGGGGACTAATATGGGACATGAACAAGAAATGTCTTTATTGTGATATGACATCACTTATTAAGTTGATTCCTCATGAATTAAGGTTAAGAGCTTTACAACACCATTTCTATTGTTATATGATATATCCCTTGGACCTAAAAACATTTATCTTTGAAGGAGTACATTTTTTGTTGACTGTTAACACTGTCCCTGCAGACAACTCTCCCCACTGCAGACTCAGACTGTCAGCGCTTTCTCCTTACAGGCTGTAATTGGCTGCAGCGATCTGTGTCAGAGGGGACAGATAGCCGATTACAGACTGTAAGAAGAAATCGGTGACAGTCTGTGAGATTCTGTCCCCCGTGCTGTCTACTCACCTCTGGCAGCAAATATATAAATAATTGTATATTTTCTGAAAGCAGAGCCCTATAGAATAAAAAAATCCTGGTTGCATTTTTTTTAATGTTGCACAGTATTTGGGTAAATGTTTATCAAACCTGTAAATTTAGGATAAAATACACTAAAATGAAACTTAGTGCACAAAAACAGAATAGAATACCCCAATTTTGTGGTAAAATATAAAAGACGGGGGTCACATCGGGTAAATAGATACCAAACACGTCAAGCCTTAAAATTGTGAAACCCCATTAAAAAACTACAATACCCCAAATTTTCCTTGGCAATGCATTAAAAGCTTTTACTGCTCATTAGTTTAGTATTAAATGCAATTGATGGCGTAAAATTATTGTTCACACTCAGACGTTCGCGTGATCACACTCAGACGTTCGCGTGATATGTAATGTGTATGTGGGGACTTTAAACATTATTTTTTTGCATTTTTTTTATATGCAACTTTAAGTAAGGCTATTTAGAATCAAGGTCAGGGACAAGCAGACAACTAGGATTTCCAAGGACACTCCAAAGTATAGGGACAGACTGAAGACTGGGATTTCCAGGGAGTAGCCAAAGTTCAGGACAGACTGAAGACAAGGATTTGCAGGGACAATCCAAAGGATCCGGATGGACAGAAGACTGGGATTTCCAGGGAGAAGCCAAGGTCAGTAGATGGGTACACTTCAAGGAATACAGTTTCAGCAGGAACCAGGGGGGCTCAGCATCTGCCTTAGGAAAGCGTTGCTCAGGCAGCACATCATGTAGTGCACTGAGCTTAAATAGAGTAAGCAAGAGCAAGGAACCACAAGAATGGCCACAAGCTGACCGCACTGATTGGCTGAGTGCAAGAGCAAGTTAGGAACAGAGCACATGCCTGGAGGACTACAAGCAACAGCACATGCCTGCAGAACCAGGGGTAAGAGGTCTGCACATACTTGTGGAATTACAAGTGACAGCTCAGATGCAACTATGTAGTTACACTGACACCAAAGCTGTCTAACAAAATCGACTTTCTTTTTATGAGGAAATAAGCAAAAACCTACAGTGTGGCTGTGCCGATAGTAGATTTTTTGCAAAGGTTTTTTACACAGTTTCCCTTAGATCATCGGTTCTCAACTCGTGGGTCGCGACACCCTCTGCAGTGGGTCGCGGTGTCATGTCTGCATAGACCGGCCCATCTGCATTAGTGAGAACTAGAGGGGGAATTTGTGGTTCAGCCTGTGGGAACCTCATAATGTCAAACTGTCCCCTCTCCACCGGGCTCTACGATAAAGTGATATGGCCCGGGGAGAGAGTACTATTTCCTCACTTTCGACCAGCACATTAATATCAGGAGCCGCGGCTCCCGACAATTAAGTTAAAGTTCCGGCCTGCACTGGAGAGTACAGCAGATATCAATCCGCCGCTGTATCTACTGTACTCTCCAGTCCAGATAGTTCAGTCTGACTGGAATCAGAGAAAGGTAGGCAGGTAGATAGGGAGATGTGCACTGTGGCAGGACAGGGGACAATGATGGATATTATGTATTCCAAGCCCACATAATATCCACCATGTATATCCATCACTGTCCCCTGTCATAATGTATGTTAATTAAATACACAATGAATGTTATTACACAGACTGGGCTCAGAATACATAATGTCCATCAGTGTCCCCTGTCATATTGTCCTCTGTCAGTGCAGAAGCTGGGGAGGGTATGGGGTGGAGGCATTAGCAGGGGGCTCCGCTGCAATTTTTTTACCTGCAGCAGAGCCTATACTAATGCACCCCTCCCCCAGCTTCTGCACTGACAGGGAACTTTATGACAGGGGACACCGATGGTCATTATGTATTCCAAGCCCACATAATATCCAATAGTGTCCCCTGTCGTAATGTCTCCTGTCAATGCAGAAGCTTCGGGGGGCATTAGCAGGGGCTTAGTAGAGAACCTGCCGTGGTGCCCCTGCTAATGCCCCCCCTTCCCCATACAGACACCCTCACCACCCCCTCCAGGTTCTGCACTGACAGGGGACATTAGGACAGGGTACATTGATGGACATTATGTATTCCAAGCCCACATAATGTCCATCAGTATCAGTGGCGTAACCAGAGTTATGGGCGCCCGGGGCAGACATTTTTTTTCGCCCCCCCATTATATAAACATCCACTGGAACTGTACCCCGCAACCGCCACACGTTTTTATTTGAATTTTTTAAAATATTTAATTTGTATTCTTTATAAACTTTTAAATTTTTTTTAATTCATTTACTTTCAGTTGTTTACTGTATATATATTGCTGAATACTGCACAAGTTGTTTTGTGTAATAATTTAAAATGTTTCAGAAAGGAAATCATTTTTGGGTCACGCCTTAATGACCAAGGAAACATGTGGGTCCCGAGGTTACACAGGTTGAGAACCACTGCCTTAGATGACTAATATGTATATAGGCTTGGAGAAGTCACCCTGTAAATGGATAGAAAACTGGCTATATAAAACCATATCCAGAGAGTAGTGACTAATGACTCATACTCTGAATTGGCTAAGGCTGTTAGTGGTGTACTACAAGATTCAGCATTGGGACCCTTACTTTTTAACCTATTTATAAATGATACAGAGTTTGGAATTGAAGGTACCATTTCTGTATTTGTAGGTGGCACCAAGTTGTGTCCTTCTGAGGCGGCTCTAGACTTTGCGAGGCCTTAGGCGAAACTTAAACATGAGGCCCCACTCACAACTTTTTTTATACTGTTAATTTTAGTTCAACTTTATTTAAATTTTTTGTTGTATTTTTACTTTTTATTTATTTAACTTTTTACATTTTTTTGTATTTTTCATAACTTTATTTTTAAACTTTTTAATTTTTTATATTTTTAAGTTTATTTAAAGGGTTATTAAAGCATGTTTTTGCACATATCTACTGCTAGCAAGCAGTAGATATATGCAAAAACATTAAAAAAAGAAACCTTTTCAAACAGGTTTAAACTTACTTGTGTCTTCGCCACAGGCTCCCGTCCGAACATCTGAAGAGTCTTGGGTGGCCGCAAAGGATCTTGGGGCGGGCGCATGTGCAGTTCAGATGTTCGGCTGGGAGACGAGGAGAGACACAAAGTAAGTCTATGGAGCAGCGTTCACCAGCACAGACTCTGTGGGACAAGAAGTGCCAGCTAGCACAGAGGAGTTAGCGCTGGAATAGAGACCCCCACCAGCGCTGGCGGGACAGATTAAAACTACACTAAAGAAAAAGATGATCGGATCAAGATGCATCATTTAAAGTGACATTACAGGCAAAAACTTTTTTCCCTTCCCCCCCAATGTTAGTGTAAGCACTTACCTTAAATGATGTCTCTTAATCCGATCTTCTTCCCTGTCTTTTTCAGCCTTCTCTCCAGCGCTGCTGTGGGTCTCCGATCCAGCGCTGACTCCTCTGTGCTTGCTGGCACTTCCTGTCTCACGGTGTCTGCATGCGGGTGCACGCGTCCATATACTTACCGTGCGTCTCTCCTCGTCTCCCGGACGAAAATACAAACCGCGCATGGACCCGCCCCAAGATGCTTGCAGCCGCCGGAGGCATTTTCGGACGGGAGCGTGCGGTGAAGACACAGGTAAGTTTAAACCGCTTTTTAAAACATTGTTGGCATTTTTCATTTTAGTTTTTTTAATTTTTTTTAATATTTTTTGTATTTTTAATTTTAGTTTATTTAACTTTATTTTTGTAAACTTTTTTTTAACCTAATTGTTTGGAGCAATAGCCAGCCTGCTATTGGATATTTCAAATTGCCCCCATTAGTTCTCTACCAGGTCCTTCTCTGCTGATTGACAGCAGGTAGTGGGCAGGTGCAATAGCCAGCCTGTTATTCGGCTACTGCAATTTAAAAGAGCCAATAACAGGCTGGCTATTGCTGCCAGCTGATGGAATGGGGGCAGTCGCGGCTGACAGCAGAAGCGCAGTGTGGAATATCAGGGGTCTGTTTAGACCCCTAATATTTTACAGAACCCCCCAACAGTAAAGTTTAAAAAAAATATTTAATAAAAATAAATAAAAAGAAAATTTGAAAAATGTTTTGTTTCGGCCTGACATTTTTTTATTTTCAGTTTCATTTCGGTTTTGAAAGTTTCATTTTGGTGCACCTGTAGTTGGCATTTTTGGTCAAGAGGAGTGCACTGTCTGGGCTGAAAGGCCATGTGAATAATTCATTATTCTGGTTACTGTGGATGTTATCTCCATCAGGAAAGATATCTAAATTCAAAAACAAAAATGTAATATAATGCAGCAGCGACGTGCTGTCAGGGGAGGCAAGAGAGGCAAAGCCCAACCTAGTATTAAGGAAGAAAAAGCTGTCAGCTTCAGACTGGAACTGTTTTTCCATTCAGAGCAGCTTCCAACAGGTTACTATTATTTTACAATGCTGACTAAAAACAAGCTACTAGTCAAATCATTCCTGTTTATACATATCAATCTAAATTAATCAGGTCCACCGTTTGTATGCTACTTAGAGTGAGCCACGACTTTGACTTCCTCTGGGGTTGCCCCAGGTACCCCAGTCCAACAGTGCACCTGATAAATCAATCCCGAGACAAGTTTCTCAGTGCACTCTTCTGCATTAATGATTTTCTATATGACCTTTTTTAATATCTCAAATACGCTGATAAATATTACTGATAATACACTATTAACCGCTTACATACTAGAAAAGTGCAGCATTATTTTGACCTGCAGAAGCGTAACATCATAGTTGAATGATCCTTTCTTATAGCGCTCATGTGTAATCACTTTTCTGATTTCTCGAAACTGTTTTTCATTTTCTGCGCCAGAAATTAAATGGGCTCCAAGTGTAACGTTTGCTTCAGAATTACTGTGGGGAAAAAACATCTACAAAGGTTTTCCAGTATTCAGGTCATGTGAGATCTAACAGTAGTAAGAAAACTATTAATTCTTGTAAGATTTTTTACTACTTATCCAAGTGTCTTCCAACTGGGGCTACCATTGCACTGCATGTGTTAATTGCTTGCTTTTGTCTAGGTTAAATATATATATATATATATATACACATATACATACATACACATACATACACACACACACATATATACATAGAGTCACTGATCTGAACAAAGAAAACAGATCCAGAAAATAAAAGTGAAGTTAAACCTTTCAATCTTTCTACTTGTTCCAGATCAGTAATTAAGAAATCACTGAAGCCCCAGGGTCAGCAGTGGAGACGGATAACTGATCAGAAATAGACATAAGGTGGCCATACACTCTACAACCATCGCAAGACCTTAGTCTTGCGATGGTTGTACAGGGATTAAAAAAACGTACGATCTGCCTATCTTGGACAGGCAGATCGCACTCTCGATCATCGCAAGCCCGCCCCCCTGAGGGGCACGCTTCCGATGACCGCAATGCTGAACGGGCAGTGTGCGCGTGCGCACACCGGCCCGTTCGGCATTTGTCTTCCGAGCACCGTTCTAACCAGCCGAGAATCGTACGATTCCCGGCTGGTTTTCGAACATGCTGGTTCGACAGAAGACGTGCGACCGTACAGTAGAAACGGTCCCACGTCTCCGTTCACACTGCTCGATTCTCGTACGAAAAACCGATCGCATACAATTATCGTACGATAATCGTGCAGTGTATGGGCACCTATACATAAGAGAAGAGAGATCAGCGGTGAAATGTCTTCAAGATTGACCACAAAGTACCTTATACTATGCAGTTAAAGAGCAACAATACCCAATGCAATGTTAGTAAAAGTTCAAACTGTGTTATGTACATATTTGATTCAGAAAACAAAACATTACCCCCTTCATGACTGAGGCCCTTTTTTCATTTTTTGCACCCATGTTATATTCCACATTTTAGGCCTGAAAATGACGTAAAACCCCCCAAACATACTATAAACATGATTGATTCTGATGTTAGGATATAATTTCTGGACTATAGCAGTGCCTGGGAAAGATGATACCACCTTCACAGGAACATGGAGCATGTAAGGAATGCACTGTCTGGGAAATATAGCATATTATATAATATACAGCATAATGTTATAGTTATTTGTTTCTGCATGATATTGAAACTGTACCTGGCCTCCATGGTCAAGCAGTAAGTCCAGGAGCTGAACTGAACTGATGGATTTTTCTACAGTGTTAGGCAATACTATTGTCATCACATTTGGTGCATTTGTAAAATGATCCTGCCAAAAAAAAATGTAGATTGCCATTCTAGGCTCTCTTTTGTGAATGTATGTTCCCTGGCTGCTATGCTGATGCTTTGGCTTCAGTGTTTTCTTAGTCTCTGAACACTTATAAAGGTAAGTAATTCTGAAACTTTTCTGACACTCATTTGCAACACGTTTTTTTTTGTTTTGTTAGTAAAAATATTCAAGCCATACAGGCAACTAGCAATTCCAAATGAGGGTCAGCAATGGCAGTCCCCATATTTTTTTCACATCAGAGTCACTTTAACTAGGGTGAAGCAAATCCAACTCTAGTTTACCTCCTCTTGTGGCATCAGATCAATGCAGTAACAAAAAGATCAAACATTGTGAAACGTGGATAGTAGATGTACTCATATTCCACATTTGATGTACTTACATATTACAGTGTGCTGCAGTTAAGACCCAGTCAGGTTTAACCAGCATTCCTCCACAGAAGCGTTTTCCCTGTTTTATATATACCATGTAAGGTCGTGAATGAGGTTTTGCCTCTCTTCCCCCAACAATTTCCACACAAGTCTCTAAAATATGTAAAGAAATGACATGAGTAAAATGACCAAGACTCCAAAAATGAGTAGGTAAGGGTGTATATTTAGTTAGTGGCTCGAAGTATAGAAACCCTGCCCCTTCTGGCAGATTTGACATTCTCATATATTGACACCCTGGCCCTGGTATACTGAAAGGATGATTTCCAATGATCCCCTGATAACAATAGCTGAATAGAAGGGGGTGGCTTGTTTTTTCTGAGGTTGGCTACTGCAAAAATGTAATAACATTTTTTTCCCTGTATGCTTGTTATTGTATTGATGTATGCATTAAACCCGGAATACAAATATATGTTCTGTTGTGCACATTTGAAGTTGCTTTTGATAATATATTTTTGTTTTTTTAAGTGTTTGTAGTCTTTAATAGAAAGAATACATTTTTTTAGGATTATTGTCTTTTCTGTCTGGTAATCACTAACAGAAGATTACTTTAAGAATAAATATAATAAAAATATACTCACGTCCATCAGGAAGAAGAAGTAGAAATATTGCTGATAGTTGCAGACACAAGAAAAGGTTCATTCTGATGGGTATTTCACAGTAACACTTCCTGTACTGGTGAAAGAGGAAGATGCCAGAGTGAAGGTATACTGCAAAGCCCATGGCCATTTATGTCCTCTCAGATCAGATATTATATATTATAATCAAAACCACAAGTTGTTATCTTATCTCTCCCACGGAAGCACCCTAATTCTAGATTCTAAAGTAGATATTAATCAACGAGCTTAAACATTCACATCTTCTGTTACCTATTCAGAGGATTTCAAATAAATAAATAAAATAAAATACATAAAGCATTAGTTTATTAACTCTAAGTGGTCCACCCTCCCATAACTCCCAGATTTTCTTTGGCAGAATGATGCACTCAAACAATTGCTCCAGTGATGATTTTTTTTTTAATTGAATAGTCTTTGGCCAGCAACTGCTGATCCTTTGCATTAAAAAACCCTTATTCTGTTGTCAGAGACACTTCACCGCTGTCTCCGTTCTGTTGGGATTGCACACTTGTAATTAACTCACCTGTCCTTCCCTCACGGATCAGCGCAGGGTTCCGCCTCGTCATCCGTGACCTCATCAGGAAGGTTTCAATTGCCCAGCGTTTGAGCAAGGGAGAAGACGCTGGGCAACACCCCTCCTAATCCCGCATGTTGAACCTCATTCTTGACACCATTAGGCAGCTTACCTTTAAAGGTAACATTTCCTCAGTGCTTTCCACCTGGATGTCATTTGATATCATCACCAGATATCTTTTCCTCCTTTATTTTCTAAGTCAGATTTGACATTTCCCTTGAGACTTCAACGGGTGTCACTGTTGCATCTCTCCCCACATCATCCTGGACACGCTTCATTGCATGGGCTGTATTACACCTAGAGAGCTCTTCTAGTCCTGCTAAGGACTTTGAACCAAGGCTACCTGGAGACAGATCCTGTTCATAAGGAGAGACTGCCTGTGAACCACTTCCCAAACGTAAATACTTATTGTCGACTTCTAATGTGTTATCAAAGCGACTGCCTTATGAAACACTTCTAAAACACTAGTGCTTATTATCTACTGTGCTATCAAAGAGACTGCCCTATGATACACTTCTCATAATCAAGTACTTAACATCTGATTGCAAGCCTGGGTAGAAGCCTAAACTGTTTGAATTTACTGCTACCCATTACTTGACAGATACGATATCTGATCCCTAGGAGAAAACTCTCCACATCATATCTGTAGCTGAGATCCTTGCACTGTCATAACCCAGGGTTTTACAACCCTGTTCGATTAAGCCTCAGTAGAGGGCGAAACCTTTTAGTGGGGCAACATGAGTGGAGTGTCTCTTCACTGTTGACAGATCAAAGTTTTTGTATGCAAGGGATCAGCAGAAGGCCGCTTCATTACTTTTACATGTAAGAAGATGCTTAAAGCTGAAATTCATTTTTTTTAAGACTACAGCACCAAACTTGTGTGTGTATACTGTGAAACGCACCTGTAGGAGTCCGAAGTGGATCTTAGGGTGAGGATAAGGCGAAGACGTGGTCAGGCAGGCAGGGTCGGCAACAGTCTGGCAGCAAGGTACAAAATCGGGATACAGGAGAGTAGTCAGGGGGCAGGCTGAGGTCTTGACACGATCAGGCAGCAAGGTACAAAATCGGCAGGCAGAAGAATAGTCAGGAATCAGGAAAGAGAGTCACAGTGTAAATGCAGCATAGAACACAGAGGCAGCTCACACAGGGAACTAACCCAAATCAACGGGCTTTGAGCACAGGAAGTGTCTGGTATTTAAAGCCTGAGGTAATTACAGATCTTCTACAGATGGTTGGCAGGTGGAGCCAAAGTGTCCATAAGGAGAGTTGCTCAGTAAAAAAGACCTGCAGCAGAAACCAAGTCCTTCCAGTGGCTGAATGGCTAGGTCTGTGCACTTCTGCGTCAGAGACCCGGGTTCAAACCCTGAACCGGAGCTGATCAGACAGGTACATGACAGGGCCCCTCCCCCAAACGTACCCCTCCGGGGGCCTACCTGGGTTTAGAGGGTGAGGCTGCATGGAAGGCTCATATTAGAGTGGGGGCATGTAAGTCCTTTGCAGGAACCCATGAGCGTTCCTACATAGTAATTTATTTCTGCAGGAGAAATTTTTTTTCGAAAAAAAGGCTACTGGGTGAATCTTGCTAGATTTCGGTTGTCTTTGTGATAACACAGCCCCAGCTCCCACTTCAGAGGCATCCACTTCGACAATGTGCTGAAGATCTGGGTTAGGATGCTGGAGAACTGGAGCCATGCCAAATATGTCCTTTCATTTCTGGAAAGCAGACACTGCTTCTGAGGAACACACCTTACAGTTTGCCCCTTTCTTGGTCATAGCAGTAAGGGGGGAAGCTATGGTGGCACACCCTTTTAAGAAGCGTCTGAAGTAATTTGCAAACCCCAGAAAACTTTGGATCCCTTTCAGAGTGTTTGGTTGGGGCCACTGGAGAACAGTCGTCAGCTTTTGTGAATCCATTTGGAAACCTTCAGGACTTATGATATACCCCAAGAACGGTATCTGACTGGTGAAAAAAACCCTTGGCATAAAGGTGGCTTTCACGTAAGCGCTGCAACACCTGCTTCACATGAGACACATGGTCCTGGTAAGACTTTGAAAAGATAAATATGTCATCTAGGTATATTATGACAAACATGTTTCTGAGGTCTTGGAACAGTTCATTCATGAAACGTTGGAAAACAGCAGGGGCATTGCAGAGACCAAATGGCATAACTTGATACTCATAATGCCCATACCGAGTATTAAAAGCGGTCTTCCACTCATCACCTTCCTTTATTCGAATCAAGTTATATGCCCCCCGTAAGTCCAGTTTTGTAAAAATACAGGTGAAACTCGAATAATTAGAATATCATGCAAAGTTCATTTATTTCACTAATGCAACTTAAAAGGTGAAACTAATATATGAGATAGACTCATTACATGCAAAGCAAGATAATTCAAGCCGTGATTTGTCATAATTGTGATGATTATGGCTTACAGCTCATGAAAACCCCAAGAACCCCAAATCCACAACCTCAAAAAAGTAGATTATTACATGCAATCAATAAAACAAGGATTGTACATAGAACAATATCGGACCTCTGAAAAGTACAAGCATGCATATGTACTCAGTACTTGGTTAGGGGCCCTTTTGCAGCACTTACTGCAATTACTTTTGCATGATATTCTAATCGAGTTTCACCTGTATTCCTCCAAAGACTTCTGCTCCGGCTGGGACAGAGGATATGTCTTTCCTCTGGGAAGAGGTGCTCCAGGAATCAGGTTGATTGAACAGTCAAAGGTACGGTGTGGAGGTCGGACTTCTGCTTTCTGTTTGCAGAATACATCTGGGAATTGTGAGTATTCATGTGGCAGAGTAGATGGTGTCTCCACAGAAGCCAAGATACCTGAGTTTAGTCTCTAGGGGTGATAGAAGCAGTTCAATAGACAGGAGGTTAATTCTCCATTTAGCCAGTCAAAAGATGGGTTGTGTTGTTGCAACCAGGGGTATCCCAGTATCACAGGCAAGTAGGGAGATTCGATTATAGATAAGGTTATCTTTAACTTGTGCAGGGCACCGATTTGAAGGGTAACAGGTGTTGTCTCGAATTCCACTATGCCTTTTCCCAATGGCTGGCAGCAAAGAGTAGTGACACGCAGGGGTATGGGCTTTGTAGACTAATGGGATGTTGTGCTTCTTAGCGAAACCATAATCCATGAATATGCCGGCAGCCCCAGAATCCACAAAGGCCTCACAGCGCACAGGGGGCGACATTACATGGATTATGGCAGGTATGGTTAACTTAGTTTTAGAGAAATGATTAACAAGGTCTAACCCGGCTCCTCCGACACAGGATAGACCCTCCCTTTTACTGGACGGGAAGGGCAAGAGTATAATATGTGTCCCTTTAATCCACAGTATAAACATAGACCCAAGGAGCGTCTTCTTTGTCTTTCGGCTTCTGACAGATTAAAACGATTTACTTCCATGGTCTCTATTGGATCTGCAGGCTTAACTGGAGTCTCAGGTTTAGGCTCATGTGGTGTTTGGAAACGGGTAACTAAACGGTACACTGGGCGTGGCCCCTTATAACTCCTTTCCTTCTCCCGACGCCTTTCATGAAAGCTAACATCCAAGCGGACACATAGCTCAATAAATCTTTCAAGATTATCTGGGAGATCTTTATAAACCAGTTCATCTTTAATGCGATCTGCAAGTGCTTTGCGGAAGGCTGCACGCAGGGCACTAGCATCCCAGTTAGTCTCTGCAGCCAACGTGCGAAACTCTATAGCGTACTGTGCCACAGTCCTTGTGCCCTGCTGTAAGTCCAAAAGAGAGCATTCAGCGGCTGAGACCCTGCCCGGTTGATCAAAGACCAACTGGAGGGAGGACAGGAACGTCTCAGCGTCTTGTAGCAATGGATCATTGCGTTCAAGGTATGGGGTGACCCATGCCAAGGCCTTGCCCTTTAGTAAGGATATCACAAAAGTCACTTTCGTGGTAGGAGTGCTAAATGCCTCTGGGTTGTTAATAAAGTGTAACTGACAGATTTAAAAAACTTCTGCAATTTTCAGTCTCACCCCCAAATTTTTCAGGTAAGGGGATTTTGAGGGGCACAGATGGAACAACCGGGACTGGTACTGAAGTGGATGGAGAGCTTGCCTGCAGCAGGGATTTCATCATACAGGTGAGCTCATCCAGCTTAGTGTCCAGGGAAGACAGATGTGCCTCATGGGTACCCAGCAATTGTCCTTGGCGTGTAATAGCCTTCACCACCTCAGCAGGGTCCACTGTCATACTGGCCCGTTGATTATGAAACGCACCTGTAGTAGGCTGAGTCCGAGTGTATCTTAGGCTGAGGATAAGGCAAAGACGTGGTCAGGCAGGCAGGGTCGGCAACAGTCTGGCAGCAAGGTACAAAATCAGGATCCAGGAGTGTAGTCAGGGGGCAGGCTGAGGTCTTGACATGATCAGGCAGCAAGGTACAAAATCGGCAGGCAGAAGAATAGTCAGAAATCAGGAAAGAATCACAGTGTAAATGCAGCATAGAACACAGAGGCAGCTCACACAGGAAACTAACCCAAATCAACGGGCTTCGAGCACAGGAAGTGTCTGGTATTTAAAGCCTGAGGTAATTACAGATCTTCTACAGCTGGTTGGCAGGTGGAGCCAAAGTGTCCATAAAGAGTACAAAAGACCTGCAGCAGAGACCAGGTCCTTCCAGTGGCTGAATGGCCAGGTCTGTGTACTTCCAAGCCAGAGACCTGGGTTCAAACCCCAAACTGGAGCTGATCAGACAGGTACGTGACATAATGTGTGTATTGTAATATGCATGTGTTGTGGTTGTATGAGTGTGTGTGGTATGTTGCAAAGGGTGGTGTGATGTGTTGTTACATTTCTTTAACTTTACTGACATTTCCGCAAAATTATATTTTTCATTCCATACAATACGCTGCCGTGTGCTGTATGCAGTAATATGCATTGCACTGTGTAAAAATGTAGCATCTCAATGCGGGAATATGGTGTTAACAGAGCACATAGGAAATAATCTTTTAGATACATGTATTTTTGGGCCACCTAGAAATTTCAGAGGCCAAAAATTGAGATTGGGGTCTTAGTCTTAGTCTTAGTATTTTGTTTAGCTTAGTTTTTCTTTTGAATGATGTTTGTTTTGTATTGGGATATCTTTCATTCTTTTTTATGTTGCAATTGTTTATTAAAAAAAAATACAAAAATATAGTTTACAAAAAAAAAAAAATTGGCAAAAACAGCCACTGTGTATTTTCATAAATTCAACATTGCTCTGTCAAGAACTGTGTCTGTCGGGATCAGGGGTTGGATTAACTAAAGATAATATGTCTGATAGTTGTTAAGTCCACAGGAAGATTGATGGGCTTAGCTGGTCCCATCTGTCAGAGATTTTTTACATTAGTATCGAGCAAGCACCAGTGGTGAGGACATGCCGCATCTACCAGTATGACTTGGTTAGGATAAGCAGCCCATTTTTGTAGGTAGTCAGGGACATTTTTAATTACCAAGATTTGAGGCAATGTAGGAGCAGGGATCATCAATACCTAGCCTTTCACTACCTCTGTACCGTCACAAAAACAAAAATGGCAGGGAAGTTGACTTGTATTTTCAGAGTGCTGTTTTTAAATGGTCCTGATGCAGAAAACACACAGCGCACCAGCTAATTTTCAATGCTCAAGCATTCAGATGGCTCACATCACAGACAAAACAGAGTTAGTCAATTGGAGTAGCTCCAGCTGGTGTTATAACTATGACATACAATAACAGTGACTGCATTGGGTGTTTGTGTATGATGCCAGCCCACCCATCTTCCTCAGGTCATGTCAGGTAGTGAGAGAGGAGAGCTGGCTTGCCAATCCTGTCAGTGACACATTGGAGTTGATTTACTGAAGGCAAATAGGCTGTTCAGTTTGCAAGGGGAAGTTTTCCTTAGCTTGATGAATGTGTTGAAATTTCACTTTGCAAAAACCACCCAATCATCTGCAAAAAAATAAAATAAATATATTTTTGCTTGCATGTGATTGAGTGATGGAAGTCAGCAGAGATTTAACTCATTCACTAAACTAAGGATAAACTTCCCAAACAAAGTGCAAATTTCTTTGGAGAGTGAACAGCCTATTTGTAGTTAGTAAATCAAACCCCGTGTATCACTTGTGTTAAAATAGCTGCCAGATAAAGTATACATCAAACACCAGAACATACAGTGTATTCTTGTGTTAACCAGCCATCAAAGCCAGATTACACTGTACCTACCTGCCCAGACCTTACCAGGAAGACAGGCAGCCATCATCAGTGTGTGTTCCCTGATCAGTCATCATCTGTCCTGTATCATCCTGTTAACTAGCTATACTAGCTATACTAGCTACATATGTAAGATTAAACCCTTTGTGACAGTATGCTCCGTGTGACAATCATTTTATGTAGTCGCCTTGTTGTCGGCTCTGTACAGTGGCATAACAATAGCCATTGTGACGGACCCCCGTACTCAGGATGAGTATGTCCGCCGCTGTCTTCTTCCTTGCTGAGGAGATATTGGAACCTGAAGATCCTTAGCTCCCAGTTTCCCCAGTCACTAGCCAAGGCTTGAGTGTAGGGTAAACAAACTCTGATTTATTGAGCAACTGCACAAACTTATATACAGCAAGTGATGAAATCAGAATATAATCCCATCACATCCACCCTCCCCTCCCAGACCATCGGTCTGCTCAACACCACAGGTGTCCACCTGCTAACGAACTCCAGACAGCCACAGTAGGAGCCTGGCCAGAATGTCATTGTTCTGAGCTCCCTCAGAGTACAATGGGAGATAACGAGGGATGGTGCTGATAGTCTTTCCCTAACCAAGTCACACAACATAACGCACTCAAACATAACCCAACACCAATACACATTTAACTCATAAACTGATCACCATGTCGTCACAGCCATAGCAGCCGATATAGATGGCAGACCCGGTGAAGAACTCTACGGGTCCACTTGGGGATGTCCATGATGTCACCCTTCCAGTTCCGTTTGGCGGGATAGTCCATCAGCATTGGCATTCTGTCTCCAGCGCCAAATGGTGAAGTTGGAGGGCTGTAGGGCCAGGCTCCACCACAACAGCTGTCCATTGGTCCCGGACACCCAGTTCAACCAAACAAGGGGGGTCTCCCTAATCCTAGGTCCATAGTCACTGGGAAGGAGGCTGGCCGCCAGCCCCCTCCATGAGCCCAGGTCACGGTGGGTTCCATGACATTTCTTCCCCCCCAAAGGTAGTCTAAATAGGTCCCAGTCCCCCAAATGGTCTGGACCTGCATTTGTCGGGCCGCATAAGTCCACATATTCCATCCACAGGACGTCCTGCCTCTGGGGAGAGATGTCATCTGTGCCTTTCTGAAGAAGAGCATCCCACCGCTTGCCACCATTGTGACGGACCCCCGTACTCAGGATGAGTATGTCCGCCGCTGTCTTCTTCCTTGCTGAGGAGATATTGGAACCCGCTGATCTGTAGCTCCCAGTTTCCCCAGTCACTAGCCAAGGCTTGAGTGTAGGGTAAACAAACTCTGGTTTATTGAGCAACTGCACAAACTTATATACAGCAAGTGATGAAATCAGAATATAATCCCATCACATCCACCCTCCCCTCCCAGACCATCGGTCTGCTCAACACCACAGGTGTCCACCTGCTAACGAACTCCAGACAGCCACAGTAGGAGCCTGGCCAGAATGTCATTGTTCTGAGCTCCCTCAGAGTACAATGGGAGATAACGAGGGATGGTGCTGATAGTCTTTCCCTAACCAAGTCACACAACATAACGCACTCAAACATAACCCAACACCAATACACATTTAACTCATAAACTGATCACCATGTCGTCACAGCCATAGCAGCCCATATGGGTACTATGGGACTTGAAGAAGAAGGGGGGCAACATTATAGGGGGCTGATTAGGAAAACTAAACTGTGAAGTTTCCAGTATAGAAGGGCTGAAGTGAGACCTCAGGATTGTCTAGTCACAGATCCCTGGTTGTGCGGTAAGAAGCATTTGCTTATCTATCTTAGCAGTGTAGATTTATTGCCCTCTGAACTTCTACTACAGACTGAAATTAAACCTGTATGCCTAAAGCCGGGTACACAAGTACTGAATTTCGCACAGTAGGTGCCACTGTTGGTACCCTATTGGCCAACATCTCTCGATCAATTGATCAAAGGAACTGGTTGGAAAATTCTCAGCCGAATGGAGCTAGCAATCGGGTAGCTGGTGGCTGTCGTCAGAATACAATGCAATCAGTGCGGGATACATCCATCACCGCTCATAAGAGTTGATGAAGTAATCTGTTATTTTTTCTCCACTCAGCCTGCCAGTTGAACAAGGAAAATATATACATGCATACCAACTTAAGTCCCTGTTCACACCTCAGTGTTTTGGACTAAGCGCTACAAAGGTCAAGGATTTCCATTGTTTTAAATGGCACCTGTTCACATCCGAGCGTTCTATTGCCTGTAGCAAAACACCTTTGCAGTCTAATGTACCCTGAGGAATGGAATGTGTGGTAGGGTTGCACAGATACCAAGTACAGTACTCAGTACAAGTACGAGTACATGTACCGATACTTTTGAGCTCCAAGACTACACTAGAGAAAAATTCAAAAATTATGAGGCAGCTGTCATTTGTAAGGAGCACACAGAGCTCCTGGGATTTGTGCATCTCTATTTTAATGTACGATTTTGTTTTTATAAATATAAATAAAGGAATGCACAGATACCAGTTTTGCGAGTACGAGTACTGGTACTTGCTGAGTACTTACAAGTACGAGTACTGATACATTTTTGTTTATTGTCATGTGACAGTTTTTCTAAAACAATACAGACTAATGATTTCAGGACAGTGGTGGAGCGCCAGAGCCAGGTCCCAGCTGCAACCGCTGCAACCCTGGTAGTTCTCATGAAAATGCCAAGTATCTGCACTGGTACTCGAAAAGTATCGGCGCATCCCTAATGTGTGGCCCCGAAACATTGTCTGTAGAATACATGTGACATAATGTATTGATTAAAGCAGCAATACTTCACACTTTGGAGTTGAGTGCTGGTGATTTCTACGTTTGCTAACAAAACACCTGTTACTGGAAAAAGCACAGGAGCTATTTTTCTGCAGATCTAGCGTCCTCCCATCACCCTAAGCTCAGTATACCGCGAGCTGAAGCTCGCGGTATACTGAGACGCCGCAGCTGAAGCGGATCCCGACAATTATGTCGCGATCCGCCCAGCTGCATGAGTGACAGCTGGCTCTGCCTATCTAGAGGCAGAGCCAGCTGTACCCGCCCCCTCCCCCGTCCGTTCCGCCAGTCAGCGCTGGCGGATCGGAGCGGGGAGGGGGGAATCCAGCCCCTCCCCTGTCACGGCAGAGAGCTGTGACAGGATATGGAGGTGAGCGAACGCCGGTAGGTGTTCGCTCACTTCCCGATCTACTGAGCTGACCTGTGACAGTCTCATTGTCACAGGTCGGCTAGAACTATGAGGTGAGTGAAAACCACTTACCTCATAGTTCTCCTTTAAAACCTTATAGGAAGGCTGAGGTTTGTTGTTCTACAAAAAAGTGAAATTAAGTTCAAGTTTAAAGAAGTTTGTATTAGGGTTGAAGAGTAAATGTTTACAAGAGCATTAAGTATTTTATCATAATGTAAAATATCATTATGGTTATTATTTTTAGGCCTTTACTATTTACTATTACTATATTTTAGGGCTTTATTATTTTTAGGGCACTACTAGGGAGCCCTGCTCCCTAGTAGTGTACTGACTATGCTGACAGCTCTCCTGCTGCCTGCCCTTGACACATACTTCATATTAAGATCAAAGACACATATTGTCACAGTTGACACTGCCAGCCACTACAGAGAGAGTAAGCTGGAGGGCCCCAAAAGTTTGCTATAGGGTTGCATGATGTGTAATTATGTCTATGTGTGTATTGTAATATTTTAGGCTTGATTGCCTAGCAAATATAATCTTCAACATTTTGCATGATCGCCTGGCAAATATAAATTTTCTGTCTTAGGCTTGATCACCAAGCAAGTAGAAAGTCACATTTTTTAGTGTTAGGCTTCATCTCCTGGCAGGTACAATTTTAACATTTTAGGCTTGAGCGCCTGGCAAGTATATTTGTTCAGTGTAAGGCTTGATTGCCTGGAAAGTAAAATTTCTCCATCTCAGGCTTGATTGGTTGGCAAGAATTATTTTTCAGGGTTTGGGGATGTTTAATTGTTCATATATTGTCCTCCTTGTTTTTTTTCTACTGCACCAATATCCAAAAAGAGTTTTTGAAGGTAAAAAATAACAAGCTGGAGCTGTCTGGATGTCCATCTTAACTTGCAATCAAAGCAAAGATTGTGCAGGTCCTACTTTCCCATCAGGAATACTACCTGTACATTGACAATTTTAACTCAATTGTTCCACTTTTTAGAAATCTGTATAGGTTGAACTCGATGAACTTTCATCTTTTGTGTCTTTTTTTCAACCTAACTATGTAACAACTAAAACAACCCAAATTGGAAGAGATTTTTCACAAAGTATAGAAGTAACATCCACTTGGGAAGGATTAGCCTTGTAAAATGGGAAAGATAGGAAGACAGAGGAAGCCACCTAACTTTAGGTAACTAACTGAATGTTGGTATTCTGACTCCAATTGTTGTATTAGTGATTTATCCCTCTATCCCTGGCCTGTATGTATCAGATACAGTCACCAGAGACAATCTTCATCAGATAGCCGAACTCAAAAAATACTTTGCATCCACGATGATCTTTATTGACTTCAGCAGGTTTCTGGCAAACTATATGATGTGGCTGATGGTTGTATAGAAGTATTTTAAGTTCAAAATAAATATTCTTTCTGCTAGCCTTATGTTTATATCTGGCCTAAAGGAGGAAGGAAGATACAAAATACATACATACAAAAAAGAGGGAAACACAGAAAAAAAGAAAAGCAATAAACATAATTACCACAAAGTGACGGCACAACAGACATAACAACCATGGCTATACACAATAATACCAATGCAACTGTATTATTTTTCAACTGCTGGAGGCAGCACAGTTGGAATGGCTGAAAAGAAGTTATATTTTTCTTGCCATTCAGAATGAAATGATTTATAACTAGGCTGCAGAAGAGAAAGAATGTTTTTGATTATCACCTTTGACAGCTGCCACATTTTTGGAGTAAAATACTCAGTTTCATTCATTTGGACCCAACTGTGAGTAGGTTTAAACTTAATGTAACCATGTCCCTTTAAACAGCACCCAATTTTCAGTCACATCCAAATTTTTGCCATGGCTGGCTGATGCTCTTTCTCAACTTCTGCTGTTGGGAGATAAGGACGTAAGGCTCAAGGCACAGGGTGCCTAGGCAGAAGAAGTGCAGTTTTGTTTTAAGGAAAAATTCAAGACAAAGGGTCAATTTTTCCAGATACTGTTTAGACATTTAACTAGGGTTGCACCAATACGGGGTTTCGGTATCGAGTACCGATATTTTTTTTACCAAGTACTGATACCGGTGCCATGTGCCCCGATTATCAGGAGGTTGGGCGGCGGATCATGACCCGTCGCCCGGCTTCCTGATTGCCTTTGAAGCCGGTGCTCTAGCGAAAGAACACTGGCTCCACTTGCCGAGGCTGCCTGACTTCTTGACCAATCAGGAAGCCGGGCGGCGAGTCATGAGGTGCTGTCCTGCTTCCTGATTGGTCAAGATACCAGACTGCCTAGCAACAAGTGAAGCTGGCTTCCTAGCCAATCAGGAAGCCGGGTGGCACGTCATGACAGCCTGGCTAGACAGCCTGGCTTCCTGACAGGGTTCCACCCTGACTTTACCGGTTTGCAGCATTTGGCTTGGCTGCCATTTTAGCCACCTGTGTTTCCTTCTTTGCCTGAGCAGACTCTGTAACGTTGCTCACTACTCCCAGGCTCCCTCTTATGGCCAGACAGGAGAGCATCATCTGAGAGAGTCAGATGGGAGTTTCCTGTCTCTGAGTGATGATGTCACCCCACTTACTATATATAAACCACTCAGTTCAGTCTGACCTTGCCCTTGCGTGGTCTTCCTGCTAGTGCATTCCTGCTGCTCTGAGTATCCTAATTCTGATCCTGATGTGTATGACTCCTGCTCCTGGCTTGTTCCTGACAACGTTGATTTCCTGGCTTGTTCCTGACAACGTTGATTTCTTGGCTTGTTCCTGACGACGCAGATCTCTGTGTTCCTGACCTGGCTGGAACAACTACCCACTCCGGCTCCAGACTTTGGCTTGTTCTGGTTTATGATTCTGCTTGCTCCTGTGGACACTGTTCTTAATAAATATTTTAACTAGCACCTTTTGCTTGTCTGGTTTTAATTGTGCTTTGACACTTCCTAACCAATCAGGAAGCCGGGAGATGGGTCATAACCCACTGACTGGCTTCCTGATTGGAAATGAAGCAGGCTCCATGCTCCCTCGGCACTGCCTGTCAGAGGGAAATCTCCCTCTGACCGGAATTTCTGGTATCGGAGGCAAGTATCAGAGCATTTGGGCGAGTACGAGTATTCGGCCAATTACTCGGTATTGGCACTGATACCAATACTAGTACCGGTATCGGTGCATCCCTAATATTTACCATTTCTTGATGTGCCTAAATAAGATAGTAAATCTTCACTTTTGATTTCAAGTCCGCTCTAAATTTAGAAAAGTAATAATGACAGATGATGACACTTTTGACTATTGTTTATTATATTTATCTTAATTTTTCGAAATAACATTATTAAAGATATTAGAAGAAAAGAAATACAAAACATGAATAAGTAGGAAGTTTGATGGGTAAAACAGAAGAAAACACAAAAAAACCATAAAAAAGTACAGCATGTTATCACAGGCCATGCATGTAGTCTTAGGTCACTTAAGGACCAGCTCATATTTTTTTCTTTATCCATGATTTTATATGCCTGTTGAGATAACTGTATACACTTGCGTCTCCAGGCACTCCACATTCAAAGTCACCAAAAGATGCTACTCCTCTGACAGTTCCATTGCAGATTAATGGTCCTCCGGAATCTCCCTGTAAAGACATTGTATATTGCTAAGCTTCAAAAGTTATTTAGAAAGTATACATCATTAGTGGAACTCTCTTGTATAATGAAGGCCAAAACTAAATGAATGTATCAGTTGATAAAAACTATGGATATTGTCATGTTTTTCCCCAGTCTTACATTTGTTGAGTGTGAAATGAGATAACATGTAGAGCTGTAACCGGTTTTAGCACCAGTAAGCAGATGCTGTTTTGTCTGAACTAGAAAAAAAGTCTAAATTTTGCTCTAGGCTAAGAATTGTAATGACCTAAAGTTACAAAAATACTTTCAGTTAAACAAACAACAATAAATATGCAGATCTTCACACAGGTTACAAGGCTATTGATAAAGCAATTTCTGACTCTCATGTACTCAGTAGCCTTGAACATTCTGGGTTAGGGCACATTACATTTTTGTTGTGCCTACCAGATCTCTAAGGAATCAAAGAAGTCACTTGTTTGCCTGGAGGGCCCATTCACACCATGTCCGGATCATCTCCAGACCAGACCAGATTGTTTCTGGAAACAAAATGCATCGTAATGTATCTCTATGCTGTTTCTGGCCTCTGTTCACACCAGGGCAGTCCGTTCCAGACCAGACCAGAAAAATACTGCTTGTCTTATTTTGTCTGATCTGGAATGCACTGGAACGCATAGAAGCGCATAAAAAATGCATAGAAACGCACTGGAATGCAGCTGTAAGATCATTTTAAGCTAAAAAAAACAAACAATAAAAACCTCCTGACCGTGGCAAAATAGTGGTAAAAACGCTGCAAAACACAATGCACTGCATTCGAGATCTTTTTTTTTTTAAAGAATAAATTTTTATTTGTTTAATTTCACATACAATTCCATAAATTACATAATAATATCAATAACCTCTACATATATGGCTATTTCATATCTAAAATTTCTTGATTTCTTCTTAATTACAGGTGAAGAATAAGTCATAACCAATAAAAACTACTCATACTTATGCTTGATTGGATGATAAACTGACCATTCACCATTACTTATCTAGCCATGAAAAGAGAGAGCGAAAAGCACTATATTGTCTGGAATGCCACTCAATCACGGCCCCGTGCCTTTTCTCTTACCCCATTTATTCAAAAAAACAAAAACAAAAACAAAAAAAAACAGCCAATCATACCCACTCCTTCATCCATTCCCCTCCATTCCCCTCCCCTCCCCTCCTCCCCTCCTCCCCTAAATCCAAACTCATTCCCTCCCAAAAAAAAAAA
>NW_017308545.1:36804-73926 GCF_000935625.1 Nanorana parkeri
GAGGAAGACTTTGTGCCAGTCCTCTGCTGTAAAGTTCTGTCCTATTTCTCGTTCCCACTCCTTGATGTAATAAGGGGGGGATGGGAGCATTGTTCCCAATAGTATGTTGTATATTCTTGACACCCTGTGCTTCCCCCCCCGGTTTATTTGAAATCATATTCTCAATTGGGGTCATTTCCCTATCTATCGGTCCCTGGGAGCGCAGGTAGTTATAAAAATGTCCAAGTTGGAAGTATTCAAGCCATCTACCTTGACCCGCCGTTCCTGATGGCAGTAGGTCTTTTAGGGGGAGTACCCCACGTTCATTCATCGCTTGTCGTATTGGGGAATGGCTTGAACTCCTCCATCTCAGAAATCTCATATTCCCCATTCCTTGTGGGAAATCTGGGTTGCCAAGAATAGGTGTCAGTGGTCCTGTATAGGATGATACCCCATACTTCTTAATCAGAGCGTCCCATATGTTTATTATCGAACCAGTTACAACGGACTGGTTCCATTCCCACGGGCGTTTGTCTGGGGTTATCCATGGCAATGATGTTAAAGGTATTGAAACCTCAGCTTGTTCTATTGTTACCCAGAGTTTGGGCCGCGTGGGTCTGAACCAGTCCATCAACCTGTTCAGAGTCGCTGCTCTATAGTACATCTCCATATGTGGTAAGCTCCCTCCCCCTTCCGATCTTCTTTTAACCAAGATATCATACCCCAGGCGCGCCCCGGAGGTACCCCAGATATATTGTAGCAGCACAGATCTTAGTCTATGGAAATATGATCTGGGGATCTTTACCGGGGACGTCTGAAATATGTAAAGGAATCTTGGAAGAATGTCCATTTTAAATAATGTCATTCTCCCTGTCCAGGAATGTTTGTTCTTCCTCCAAGCCTCCATTCGTAGTTGTGTCTTCTCCAAAAGCGGTAGACAATTCAATTCAAATAATTTTCTTGCATCTGCCGGTATTTTTATTCCCAAATAATCTATCGCTTCTGGGACCCAAACGAATGGAAAGCTTGACCTCAGAATCTCCCGCTCGCCCTGAGGGAGAGTCACATCCATACACTGGGATTTGCTGGCATTCATTCGATAGTTACTGACTTGCCCAAATTGCTCTATCTCCCGCAGGACCAGTGGGAATGCTACCCTAGGATTTGTAATATATAGTAGCAAATCGTCCGCAAAAATGCTTAGTTTATGGATCCTCCCCTTGATGTTCACTCCCCTTATATCTGTATTCTGGCGGATTGCCACAGCTAGGTGTTCCATAGCTATGATGTACAGTAAGGGGGAGAGTGGGCACCCCTGCCGGGTCCCATTGGCTATTTTTACTGGGTCTGATAGTATCCCATTCACACGTACTCGTGCCCTTGGGGCTGAGTATAGTGCCATGATTTTTTGTACTAATGAGTAAAAAATAAAAAATTTGGTTGGTGTCTTGTGAGCAGGTTAGTACCTCTAATTCCTTTGAGGGGATATGCAGTATGCATTGCCTTCCTCTGGTGTTGTTTGGTGTTTATTAATTCGTGACCTTTGCTAGTGTTAGTCCCTCTTTCTTCCCATCAATTATTAAATTATTGATTGTAAATTCAGGTGATATACGTGATTGTTGTGTTCAGTGACCCCCAACTCCACTCTACTTGGTGTCCCCCCCTCCCCTTACCCTATTACCCCTGTTTCCCCTTCCTAGGGGGTTCTTATAGTGAGACCTGTGGGGGTACTACATGATCTATTTGGGGGTATCTTCTTCCCTTCCTACTGTCGTTTTTAGTCCAAGTAAATACCCTAGTTACTCACATACCCTATCCCCTGATATTTCTGTCTCCCTCTCTGGATGATCTAGCATCTCATCTATGCCTAACCACCCAGGGAGGGACGACCAATCCGACAATATTACCAGGCAAATAACAATGCATTACACTTCTACATATCCAGACCACTGAGCGTAATTCATATACCACTCTACAATGCATGATTTCTTTACATGATAGAGCTTGTTTCATTTCCCCTCTTTTTTCCCCTTTTTTTTTTTTTTCCTTAATTATCCCTCTTCTTAGTTGTTACCGGGCCTGTGGTTCCCCAGGAGTCCCATTGGGGTACTTTCCTGCTTGAGGGTATAGGAGGGTCTGGCCAGTTATCTATATGTATCAGCGGTAAACCCATTACTGACAAAAAGTGTCCCAGTTCTCCTAGTGTGTTCAAAGTCACATATCTGTCATTTTTCTTGGCGCTTAGGAGAAACGGGTACCCCCACCTGTATTGAATTCCGGCCTCTCTCAGTTTCGTCGTTATGGGGCGCAATGCTCTACGTTTTGCTAAGGTCCTGCGAGAGAGGTCTGGAAATAGAGAGATATGTGCTCCCTCAAAGTCTATATCTCCCCGCTCTCTTGATCTTTGCATTATCATTTGGCGTAGTTGGAGCGACCGTAGTCTGCCTATTACATCCTTTGTTTGACCCTGGGTTAGGGACCATATACTCTATATACCCTGTCCATTTGTATTTGTTCCCTTGTTGGTTTGTCCAGGTATATATTCAGTATACTCTGTACTGTAACCATCAGATTACTCTGCTCACCAGTGTCGGGTATTCCCCGCAGACGTATATTTTTGCCCCTCTGACGATCCTCCAGGCCATCTGCATATGCCCATACATTTACAAGCTGATTATGTAAGATCTTTATGCTCTCTTGCATTTCATTTTGTCCATCAATCATGGGCTGCATTAGCTTTTCAATCACATCGATTCTATTATGGAAGCTCAATAAATCAGTTCTCAGCTCTTCCATACCTGATCTGTGGAGCTCTTCTATACGTCTGAATCCACCATTCATCTCGCCTTTTGTAGGTAGGGTTTTTAAGTAGCGGTCCAGTCTGTTTGTAATCGCCATCTCAAAGATCTTGTCCAGAAAATGGTGTGAACCCCAGGCTTTATGTCACAACTGCCCATCATGTTAAAACAGATGGACACCATTATCAAATGCTTGCTAAGGCATTTCACTGTATATGATAAGCAATAGCCATGTTTCTTTCTGACATGAAGACTTACACTTTCTTGAAATTTTGCTGCCCTAGGTTGAAATTTAGTGAACTTTCCACAAAACTAGGCTTGTATGCCTTGTGAAAACAATCATTGGGTTATTTAAAGCAGAACTGCAGATAAAGAACAAAATACAATTTTTAAATTTAAAGGTATTTTATTTGCCAAAGGATTTATAATTATTTATAGTCGGTATTCTAATTTACGCACATCTTGCCCACCGCACAACCTCCAAATGACATCCTTCCTTCGTGGTTCAGCAATTAAGCTTCCTGTTACCTCTACTCCTCCAGCCTGCTGATTTGAATCACAAATTAGTATCTCTTCACCTCTGTCCAATGAGCAGGGAGATGACTCAGCGGGCAGTTAGGCTGAACCAGGATGTGTGTGTGGCTGTGCAAGTACCAGATATGCTGTATGTAGGTGAACAAAATGTCATATGCTTTAACAGGTAAAACAGTAAACATGAGGGGGGCATGCGCGCTGTGATGGAGGGCAGACATGTTCTAGACCCGCTACGCAGCCTTTCCGACACTAGCGGGGAACCCAATGCTCACTCCAGCTCCACAGCTCTGCCTCTGGTACCGAACAGTAGGTGGTCCTCTTGGCAACGTAATTATGCCTTTGAATATTATACTTACAAAATTATGCCGGGACTGAATCCAACCAACGAGGAATATCTATAAAGGAAGTGCTAACCCGCACTGATCGCCGCCACACTCGGAAGTGCCGTCTTCTATGAAGGCCTCTCCACCCCACTCTGGCATTGAAGACGCAGACAGTAGAGCCAGCTCTCCCTCTCCCAAAAGAGATGATTCATCTCATCAAGAGCTTCGGAAATGCATAGATCGTATGCTTCAAAAATCTCTGCAGCAAACTAATGTTACACGTTCTAACCGCCGCCAAACGTACAATAGCGAAAGCTTGGCTTACAAATTCACTTTCCATCACTGAAGTTAGAAATAACTAATGAAAAACTATCAGCACGATTCTATGACCACAAATTTGAGTATGCAGGGGGCAGCGCTGGAGTGGAGGCATGAATTTCAGCTAGAGGTGCATTTTTTATTATTGCTGGGAGAGGTGTTTTTTCTAATTCAAAGTGGAGTTTTCAAGACATCCTATACCTCTACGGGTGAGCAAGTATATGTACCTATTTCATTAAGAAAAAAAATACTTTTTGGAAATGTTAACTCCTCCCCACACTCCAAATTTACTTGAATTAGGCTTTGCAAGGGATTTTCCTTCTGATCTATACGAGAGGAACATGCATTCGATCTTACACTTACACTTGTATTATATCATTTCTGGGGTATAATCTTGTCATGGTCACGTGTTCTAATGAAGTAATGAGAAGTGTCCATATTTAATGTTTCTATGTTTGCAGTAAATCTGCAAACATAGAAATCTAATTTCTGGTGAAATCTAGACTTTACTAACTTTCAGAAATGCTTGTTTTTTCTGTTTTGGTTTTTTGAATATTTCAGAAATGTTTGTATCCTCTAAATTGACCTTTAAAGTATGTTTCTTTTATTTCCTTCCTTTATCATAGTCTTTCAGAATACTTTCTCTAAACCTCTCACTTCTAAGACAATCTTGCTGAGCATTTCACTCAGTTGGTTAAATGGCAAAAAAAGTATTTTTTTTCTTAATGAAATAGGTACATATACTTGCTCACCCGTAGAGGAATAGGATGTCTTGAAAAATAATATATGTATATAGGATTGTTTTTAATGTGTAAAGGAATATATTTTTGTTTTACATTCTGCCCCATTAGCAGTGGCACCCTACTCCTGTACGTTCCCAGATATTTTGCAATGATATAAAAAACTCACCCCACAGGTTCCCTTATTTGTCTTCTCTTTGGTGCAGATCATATTGCGGGTTATATTCTTACTTTCTTGTCCTTTTAGTTGCCAGATATTAGCACATGCTCGCCTTTTCATTACTGTTACATTGACTTCCATTAATTTGTCTGACAGTTTGTTATAAATATTTGATGTATAACCCCATCCAGCGGTTTCACAAACACTCCCAGGTTTTGGAAATTTCTCTTTTTTAGGCAATGGCAAGACATTCACATATTTTCCAAGTTGCGCATTTTCTGTTAACTGAAAGAAATATGCACAAACAATTGTGAAATTAAACTACATTTGTAAATATACCAGAATCAAATTGTTCAAAGGGATGCCCCAGTTACAGTATGTTGGTCACTGCCTTTAATTTTTTCCCCCTTTAAAATGAAACACTCATTACTGCTGAGAATTATAGTTAAACACTTCTTTAACGTTGAAAATACTTTCTTTACCCTTGCCCCCCCCACTGGCGATGAATACTAGACAAACTAACTTTATTGAAAGGGCAAGGCCCCAGCTTTATTGACGTATTATCATCATATAAAACATAACACTCTTTTCTGTTTAATTCATTTGTTCCAGTCACGGATAAACCATGAGCACCCAAACATCATGACTTAATAAAAACATACCAACAAAGCTGTGACAAGTTAGAAAAGAAAAAATAGGGAGGGTGCCCGGCAGTGGCGACTCTAGGAACAATATATAGGGGGGGACATAAGATACCACAGTCAAAACTGGGGTGGCACTAATAATTTTCACCACTAAATCATACCACTGAAAAAACTAAATAAGTATATATAAATAAGATTACAACTAGGAGAGTGATGCGGTACGCAATGATACACACACATATACATACCTTTTTATTGTAATATACACTGAGTGGCCAGATTATTATGACCATATAACATATAACTTATAACTCCACGAGATGACTTAGTTGAGCCGCCTCGTGACTCCACGAGATGTTGAAAGGTGATGCGAGGAATCTGACACTGCACTGTTGCCCTTCTGTTGTCTTGTACCAGTCTTGCCACTCTCCGTTCTGCCCTAACATTAACTAGTCGCTGACGGCCACAATTCACACGTTCAGACCCAGATTTTCAGCTCACAGTCCGGTCTTTAAAACACTTTAACAATGAGCCGCTCTTGAACATTTAACGAATTCTGCTGTTTTGCTGATACTCGCTCCATGGCTCCGAGCACCAACAATCATCCCACGTTCAAAGGCTGTTAAATCGCGTTGTTTAACCATATCTTCAGAAAAAAATCACTTCTACTGTCGTGGTAAACAACCTGCTTCCCTATTTATAATGGTCTGGCCCTCTAGCAACTTCAGCGCGAAATTATAGCTAATTATAGCTAATTTGCCTACAATCGTCAGGTGGTCATAATAAACTGGCCACTCAGTGTATATGTATGTAGACAGACGGGTTAGACTCAGGGCCAGAAGTGCGTGGTTGGATGTCTCCCTCCTGTGTGGCTATCTACCATAGAGTGCTGGGAGTGATGTAATTTCCTCCCAACACCATGGATGAGACGAAGAGGGAGATTGTGGGCGTCGTCGGATTACATGTCGCAAGCGCCGGGAGCTGATTTAATAGCGCATGGCATTGGCGCCCGATGGTTGCAATATGTCCAACGCCGCCCACAATCGCAACCACCAGGTGCCAATGCCATCATCTCTCAGCGGTTGCGATATACAGGATTTGAATCCTGGAGTTGCAGCCTAATTTAGCGGGCAGGGCCAGATCCAGAGTCTAATGTCAGGAGGGGCACTACCAGAAAATAAAGGTGTTGCTTTATTGTAATTGTAATAATACATTACGTTGCAGTTGTTTGTCCTTTTTTCTTTTTTTTTCTGCACATCCTGACATTTTTGTGTGCAGCAATGGAACATCTGCCAAACAACATGTGGCACATCACTGTCATTAAGATGGGTTTGTCATCCACATTGCACATTACTATGTTTTGTTGCTGTAGAGCTTTGTGATACACATGATCCAGGCACAGTGTGAAGAATGGAGTGCCCCAGACTTAAAGAGTTATTAAACCCTCACGTTTTTTGCATATATCTACTGCTAGCAAGCAGAAGATATATGCATAACGATAAAAAAAAAAAACTTTTGCAAAGGGTTAATACTTACCCGTGTCTCTGCCGCGCACTCCCGTCCGACATCTGAAAATTTCTCAGGCAGCTGCAAAAGATCTTAGGTTGGCATGCGCAGTTCAGATGTTCGGCCTGGAGACGAGGAGAGACAAGGTAAGTAAATGGAGCAGTGCGCACCCGCGCAGACCCCTTGGGACAGCAGAGGAGAGGAGGACAGAGGAGTCAGTGCTGGATCAGAGACCCGTACCAGCGCTGGAGGGACAGCTGACAACTACAGGAAAGAAGAAGAAGATCGGATTAAGAGGCATCATTTATAACAAGTCCCTACACTAACATTGGGGGAGGGGGAAAAAATTATCCTTTAATATCACTTTAAGGTAGGGGGCCCGGGAACCTGCGATGTCGCTGGTTACCAGGGCCCCCTTCCTCCTGTCTGGACCCACCAAGTGACACAATGCTAGGGCCCAGTCGCAGCTGCAACTATGTGACCCTGGTAGTTCTGCCACTGTATAGAGGACTATAAATCTCAACAATACATTATACAGCAATGCAGAATACCACCAGCTATAAAGCACAAATTAGGCAGCCGCCAGGCCCCAGCATGGGCTGAAGCGGCTGCCTAATTTTCCTGACTACAGTGCACCCAGTGGCAGACCTAAGAGACAAAGAGCCCGACTTCTTGATTGGCCCTCCAAAGCTAATTATGAGTAAAGAATAAATCCTTTTCACACCTGCACGTCTCGCGAACTTGCATTTGCCGCGCTGCTCTATTGATTTAATGGTCATATCTGCGTGGCATCTAGAAGATATGTTGTCCGCACACCATTCTGCTTCGGAATGTCCTTTTAATTTGTATTCCTTAAGCATGGCATGTGCATGCTAAAGGAATACACATTTGCATTCACATGTCATGCTAAAGGAATACAAATAAAAGAACATTCTGAAGCAGAATGGTGTGCAGGCAAGATATCTTCTAGATCGTACATTGTGGCGCCATCCACCAGTTGCTCCAGCACCCGCTGAATTTTGGGGTACATCGGTACGGTGTGCGAAGGGGATATTACAAAGATATCTGCGCCGGAAACACAGCAAAATGGCTCTTCCACTATTTTGTGCGATGCGCAGGATGCATTTTCTGCTGCTTTTGCACGCATGGAAACGCAGCAGAAAACCTCACGACTTGCTGGCCGCATTTGGGGTGCCTTTAGAAATCAAAAGTTCAGCAAGTGCGTCTTGGCGTGTTTCCACAGACACATGCCGATCACGCTAGGGCTGCAGCTAACGATTATTTTCAAAATCGATTAGTTAGTCAATTATTAAGTTTGATTAATCGGATAAATGAAAAAAAGGCTCCAGTGATGGGACTACTAGTTTGTATTGAGATTGTAGTCCATCACGGGAGCAAGCTTGGAGCGGTGGAAGTAAAAAAAAGTGTGGTGTGCAATATAGTACATTATACAGCGGCGCAATGCAGAATACCAGCAGCTATAGAGGAATACAGCAAATCGCAGCAATAGTACATTATACTATAATGTACTATTGCTGGAATATGTAGTCCTCTATAGCTGCTGTTATTCTGCATTGAGCTGTATATAATGTATTATTGCTGGGATATGATGTATTCCTCTATAGCTGGTGTTAGTCCCCATTGCGCTGTATAAATTATTATTGCTGGGATTTGTTGTTCCTCTATAACTGGTCAGTGGTATTCTGCATTGCTGTATAATGATCATACGGCGCAATGCAGAATACCACTGACCAGTTATAGAGGAACAACAAATCCCAGCAATAATACATTATACAGGCTGTTTAATGTATTATTGCTGGGATTTGTTGTTCCTCTATAGCTGCTGGTGTTCTGCAGTGTGCAGCAGCACAATGCAAAATACCACCGACCAGATATATATATATAATAGCAGCTATAGAGGAACAACAAATCCCAGCAATAATACATTATACAGGGTGTTTAATGTACTATTGCTGGGATTTGTTGTTCCTCTACAGCTGGTGGTCTGCATTGTGCCGCTTTTTTTAAAACAGGAAACATTAAAAAGGTTTAGAATGTCGTTGGTGAGTGACTTACTTTGAATCGTGGGCCCTTGACTGTCGGCGGGCAGCGGCAAGTCAGGAAGCTCAAAGGGAGGAGCAGAGGCATGTTCTCAGCGCGTGTGGCTTAACCAGCGTGTGCAGTGGGCGTGGCGTGTGCGGCGGGCGTGGCGTACGGCGTGGAGCAACGAACAGACAATTTAATAGATAGCCAAATAATCAACTATGGAAAACGTTGACAACGTTTTCCATCGTCGATTTTAATCGACTAAATCAAATAGTTGTTGCAGCTCTAGATCACGCACATCGCCACTCGTCCTCAGAATGCGCAGGTGTTAACCAGGCCTAAGACTAACATTAGACCTTTAAATCAAACTCCAATAGCAACAGTACTTTTACCATTTCCAAATTAATAACAATCCCAGCAATGTCAGTGAAGGGTTAACTTTGCCAACTTAAAGGTATACTTTCAGTAAGCAGACTTCTAAATCCACACATTGCACATGGTTGTTGGAGAGATCAGCATGCCAGTGTGTAGCTCCAAAGGGCAGGAGTAACGAAGAATGCAGCCTGTCAGTGTGGAACTCAGGAGGGAATAACCTAGCAATTGCCAACCCTTGCCCCCCTGTAGCGACGCCACTGGTGCCCGGGGATGTTTTGCTTGCTGGTCGACTCTCAAGAGGCCAGAAAGCCCACTTCCTCCCACTTTTAACACATTGCTTGTCTCTGCCTTTGTAAGCTACCCCCCAATTATTAATCGATTACACTCCTTATACAGGAGGGGTCCATGTTACTGGCCACGTCCTTACTGCATGAGTCCAGCAGTCAAGGCTCCCTCACTACAACAGCCCCAATATGTCTTACAAATTTAAAAACTTGGGAATTAATCTTTCATCTACAGCGTTCTAGACACCACTCATGAATGGCTCGGGCCCAAAGAACCTGTGAAACTAACTAAATTACTGAAAGTCGCATAAAAACAGGTTATGTCAGCCTTCATAGTGGTTATCAAGTCTACTGAGCATTGATGCCACCATGTCATTGCCGCCAACATGAATAAGAATGACAATTGGGCCAGAAACAAACCTGCGTAACTGTATTATTTTGAGGGAGTTAATGGCACAACTTCATTCCCCTCAACCCACGCCAGCTTAGTCTGGCTACCTCCAAAGGGATGCCCAAATTTGAATCATATGTCCTGTCCTATGACTGTCGATCCACCCAATAGATGTATGAGTCACCAACAGGCCAGACCAAAGCTGGAAGCGAACCTGACAATTAAAGCAACAGGTGAGGCCTGATATACAAAGAAAAACGCTTAGAATCCCATCTGCTTAGTTGCTTAATTTTGTAATGTGATAAACCCATGGAAGCTGCCGCAGTGGCTGCACCAATGCGAAAGAAGTGAGTTCCAAATTCTCCTGGGGGGGATCAAGTTTTTCCAAACACATACGAAATACTTTTAGGAATTGGTATCTTCTGAGACATGATGCATCTGCATGTACTAGGGAAACTTGGGAAGATTCACGTACAGCAGCCTACTGTATGGCAAGGGAAACTGGGCACAGCCTACCACCGCAAGGGAATAGGAAGATGCGTGTCCCACAACCCATTTGGTCCATTTTTTTATTTTCTAATGAGTATAGAAATACCCAGGCTACTAAAGTGGATATCTGAAGAACTGAAGTTAGAACGCCACTGACTGAATGTTTACTCTTGGCAACTAGCTAATTAATCCTAAAAGCTCCAACGAAAAGGGTAATTGGAACAGGAGGGTCTCAAAGCTAGAAAAACAAAGGGAAGGAATAAGTTCTGAAGTATGCGATAGCATGTTCATGGTCAAAGGGTGGCGAGGGTCCGGGTTGAAGGACAATTTTTTTTCAACCCTTAACAATTCTGGGAACAGTAAAATATTTTGTTATACCCGGTAAATCAACAGTTTGAAACCAGATTGATAATACTGCCAGAGCTTTTTCAACGTATGAAGAAGCTTGTTCTGCGAGCTTGTTAGGAATAGTAATAGTACCCTTTGTTTCCACATAAGCCATTGGAAACAGACTCACCCTGTAACAAAGTTAACCAATCTTGCCAAATTAGTTGGTAAACTAAACATGTTGAAGGTGCTAGCAATGCTTTGAGAGGGTGGAATCAAACCTTGGAAGCGATGGTCCATAAACATGGCGGGCTTGGGATGTCCTCTCTCGCTGTCTGCGGAGGGAAAAGCTCCAACAATGTTAGATTTTGGATAAACTGTGATTGGACCCATGAGGCCGGCCATCACTCAGCGCACTACTCATTGTGAAAATAAGCACCAAAGCCACAGTAACCTGCAGCATCCGTAAAAAGTAGCAAAACTGTATTGGGGGTTTTCTCTGTTTGCCAACAAGCAAAAACTTGCTGACCTAATATTGATTGCATCTGCAATAATTTGGTTCCGCTATAGCCAGCTGTGGTGCCCAGGGCAGTCCTAGGTTTGTTTAACTTTCCTCATGTTCATGGCAAAGATTTCTTCTATAGACTACTGTTGATTGACCCAGTGGTTGTGCAGAAAGATGCTGTGAGTCAATGATTTGGACAGCCACCCACTGTTGAGGTTCCCCCATGGATTTGGATGTAAAGCGAATAAATATGTGGGTTTAAAACTTCTAGAAAGTTCTAGGGAGGAAGGAAGTAATGTACTATATATGTTGAGGGAGGCACCTTCAACTGGCAAGCAAGCTTGGAGACAATGTATATAAGTATGTGTATAAAGAATGCACAGGAACCTTCATTGCCAACTTGCTTTTGTAATCCAGGATGGTTCTGATCTGCATTGCTGTTTTCCCCTTTCCCAGGTAGTTTTAAAAGTAACACAAACTTTTTCATCAAGCAATACTAGGCCAGAGTAGAAATGCAGATAGAAATTGGACAGCAGGCCACTGAGGGTTGCCATGTTCTCGCTGTTGCAAACACGTCCTGGTACTGGCCATTTTTAATCAAACTCTCAATTTTCTAATTTGTTTTTCAAATTTTTTTTATTAATCTTTCCTTTTATAGAAATTAAATAGAAATTACCTGTTGTCCCTCCCAGTCACTGGGACTTTACTCTCAGTGGCAACGATCTGCGGGCATAAAGAGCCTCTGCAGCATTGCCACCAAAGTACACATTCTTTACTTCTTCTAGAAAGTAAAATGTGTCTTCTCATGGCTTACTGCAGTATATAATCCTCCTAGCTGCCCACTTCACAGGCGGCAACACCTGCGGAGTAGATTACATGCTTGAGTGACAGCTCCATTCACTCTGCATTGCCTGGTAAGAAGATTATGAATAAGCTAAAGTGATGTCACTAGAACATGTGACACATTCCCGCTTAGCCCAGCCCCCGATCTGGCCAGCGCAGAGCTGAAAACATTTAAAGTGGTCATGTGACCTGCAACTCAAGGATTAAAAATAGGCATTTATTAAACCATCAATTTTTTTCTGAAGTTTCAGCTGCTCCTGTAAACACATACTCATGACTCTTCTTTTTTTTCATATCTTGCCTTTGCTCCAGTTTTTATTCAGTCCCCTAATCGCTGTCTCCTTTTTCAATTTTTTCAATGGCCATGCTATCATGCATGCTCCTGTGAATAGGACTACATGCCACCAACACGCACAGGCAACCCAAGATGAAAACAAAAAGAAGACACAGGTCTGCTGCTCCTCCCTAGGACAAGCCGCATCCTCATGTCAACCAAATGTCTTCAATGAAGGTGCGCTGCAATGATTGATGGGAAATGTAGTCCCAAATACTAGAGAGAGAGAGAGAGATTGATTCCCACACAGAAGTTCCTTTAGCAGCAAGGAGGGACCTACGATCTGGCTATCAACTAGTATTATTGTGTCATTCTACACTGTTTGGCAAGAAAGGACTGATTGACCTGTGTTACAGTAATCTATAGCAAGGCATTTTAGGTATAAATGACAAGGCTTCAGCACTACTAATGCATTAGATATCCTATCTAATGCATTTCCTATCTGTTAGGAAAATATCTGCGTTTACAACCAGTTTAAGACTAAGGAGACCACAGATGACACAGTTGTATAAAACTAGCTAATGACAAGACTAATTTAATGAGCAAGATTGGGCTGAAATATACAGTATATGTGATGCAGGGCACAGAAAGATGTTTTACTACAAGAAATAAGACACTGCAGATGAAACAGCGGTGTAAAATTGACAGGATAGTTTTAATAAGCAGGTTGAGGCCCAAATGTACTGGAGACAGCGCAGGATTAACAAAAAGTGTTGCAGGCATAAAGCCTATGCCACTCTTCTAAAATGAGAAAATGTAGCAGATCCTCATGCTATTTAACAAAGAGAGATATGCTCTGTTTTCTATACCACCATGTCTGCTGCAGTCATGGCATAGAATTCAGAGCCAATTGCTCCTAATTACAAAGAGCTTTCTAAGTCTATATTTGTAGTGTGTTACTGACTGACAGTTTACACCCGGTATGCCAGGTTTAATGTAGCAGGGGATTCAATATAGAAAACTGCCTTTTTTTTCAATAATGAATCCAGATCAAACAAATATATATTGCCCAGAAATGTTTTATTTACATTTTGTCCAAGCACAGCTTTGCTTCCCTGAACTTCCTGTCCAGTACAAGATCACAAGGGACAGAGCAATTTCCAGCAGCTGTCAATCTACTAGCATGGAGAAGAAAGAATGGAAGGGCGGGATCAGGGGAATGGTTTTGCCTTGCCTTGCTTTGTCTGTGTATTTGTGGAATATAAAAGCAAAAATTTCCCAGAACACTCACCAGCCAGCCTACAAAACAAAATACCCTGTCTAACTAATAGGGTTAAAAACAGAGGCAAACCTGTACACAATTCATCATTTGCTATGCATATGCTCCAAAATGGAGGCTTACATAGTTTAAAGTTAGGACCACACTACACAGAGGGGCCTTGATGAGGCAGTGTGGCTTCCACATATTTTACATAGGTTGTTCAACGAAAACTGTGAAGGTTCTCATTCATCCAGGTCATGGTATATCTGTAAAAAATAAGTCAAGGCAACTGACTTATTTTTAAGGGACTCAACTATGCATGAAAACATAGAAATTTGGGTGCAGAAAAATGGCAGAAGTTGCTCTGGATTTATGAGTCAAAATGTGGAAAATGTGAGATAATGAGTGTCCAAGTGTCACGTCATGTTTGTCATGCTTTTCACTCTCACTGGTACTCACATACAATGCTGTTTTAACACCTCTCTCAGGGCAGGTTAATAACACCTCCTAGACTCCAATTATGCAAATGCATAATGCATAATTATGCAAATTTCATGTTCATCTTGCTGTAAAGCTAGTTATGAATTGATGAGTGTGTTTGCCATTTGTTTCACTTGTTGGATGTGTTGTGGTGAAAACATTGGGGGCTTCAGCTGACATTTTGATGTGCGGGGCTCCTGGTGTGTCCTTGTGCCTTTAACCACTTGAAGGCCATAGTGTTTCACCCCCTTCCTGGCCAGGCCATTTTTCAGTATTCAGCGCTGCCGTACTTTGACTGATGTTTATTCCGTCATGCAACGCTAGGTTGTGTTGCCTCCTGGCAAACCTGCACCCAATTCATTCTTTGCTATACATATGCTCCAAGATGGAGGCTCTCATAGATTAGCGTTAGTACCACACTACACAGAGGGGCCTTGACGCGGCAGTGTGGCTTTCAAATATTTTACAAAAGTTGTGCAAATAAAACCTCTGTTTTTAACCCTATAAGTTAAACAGTGTATTTTTTAGCATGCTGGCTGGTGAGTGCTGGGAAATTTTTACTTTTGTACTGTGTAAAGCCCTTCCATGTGCACCTTGCTGTAAAGCTAGTTATGAATTGATGAGTGCATTTGCCATTTTTGTTTCGCTTGTTTATTTGTGGAGACAAGCACGGCTTTCTAGCACACACAAGGGTGGCTCCATAGGAACCTGCAAAGGAAAGGAGGCCCCCTAAAATGGGATATCAGGGCCAGTGCTCAGGGGACCAACTGATTCTACAGGAAGCAACAACTTTTAAACATGAGGGAGCAGCATCCATTGTAACTGATTTACAATTGCACTTTATGTGATTAAAATAGCATTACAAAATCACCTAAATTAGGCATGAACCCACACCAGTTTCTAACTCATATTATTTCAGTTCTATCTGCTTTGTTTATGTGGCGCTTGCCAGTCTCCTATGCCATTATGGTGGCGCAAGAAACATTGTTAATTTCCCAGACAGAGCGTAGGCAGGTATTTTCACTGAAGAATTAGGAGATTTCAGACGATAAAGCACTGTAAAATTGATAAGCAGCCGGACAGTTTTAATCACGGATAAAAGGCCTAACCAGTGTATGCCTGTTTTTTTAATTGATGCAGCAGTGCATCATTCACTTGTTGCTGACCATCAGAAAGGATGACAGCTCACCAGCTCTCTCTGACATGGAGTGCTGGACTCTACTCTTTCTTTTGGTCGGCAAGAAGTGATTTCTGAGCTTTATTCACTCCAAACGTAGACAAAACCCTATTAATATAAATTAAAACAAATGCCCTCAATAGAAATGAAAACCCCCAAATACCAATTATCAAAAGCCCACTTTTTCCCTAAAGCCCTGCAGCAGAAAAAAAAATATCTATGTATGGGACAGCAGCTAAAAGTGACCACTGCTCTCACATCAGCCACAAACCAAAATTAGACACAAAAGTCCCCTACAATAAAAAAAAAAATAAGGGAACAAATGTTGTGATTGCCTAAAGAGCTAGTAATCAGAATTAAAGTAAGTTACCTAACTTTAATTTAACTCTAATTTCTCCCGATGCAGTTTGTCAGCTTTCCCTATTCTCTCCCTATAGAAGCCCTCCCTCCTCCCCCTTTTTATGGTTAGTTGGGTAGTTTATTCAAAAGTCCACTGTGGCCCTTCTAATAAGGTTGTCACCTTTTCTTCAAGCAAAACCTGAACACTCTAGCGCCGTGTGGCAATTCTTTTGGGAGAATATACAGGAGAGAGTGAGGAGAGACAGCCAGGAGTATGAGCATGGAGAGAAGGCCAGGGAGAGAGTGAGGAGAGACAGCCAGGAGAGATAGCATGGAGAGACAGCCAGGAGGAGCAAGGAGAGACCGCCAGGAGAGATAGCGTGGAGAGACAGCCAGGAGTATGAGCAAGGAGAAAGGGCCAGGGGAGAGAGCATGGAGAGACAGCCAGGAGAGATAGCATGGAGAGACAGCCAGGAGAGATAGCATGGAGAGACAGCCAGGAGAGATAGCATGGAGAGACAGCCAGGAGAGATAGCATGGAGAGACAGCCAGGAGAGATAGCATGGAGAGACAGCCAGGAGAGATAACATTGAGAGACAGCCAGGAGAGATAGCATGGAGAGACAGCCAGGAGAGATAGCATGGAGAGACAGCCAGGAGAGATAGCATGGTGAGACAGCCAGGAGGATGAGCAAGGAGAGACAGCCAGGAGAGATAGCGTGGAGAGACAGCCAGGAGGATGAGCGAGGAGAGACAGCCAGGAGAGAGTGAGGAGAGATAGCGAGTAACAGATCCGCCTGAAGCTGAATCCCTGTGGCCTTCAAGATTTATCTGCATCCTGTGTTTCAGTTATCTGCTTACTGCCCGAGATCCAGTGTCCCATGCCTCCTCCATGCACTGGACAGGTGGCAACCCTACCTTCTAAACCTGCTGCCCATGGTTCATGCAGTACATTATGGTGTTAAAAAAACTTCATCCCTGCAAATTTTCACATAACTTTGCCGGGACTTACATAACTTTGACAGGACCTGCCCAAACACGTATCCAAACCTCATCCCTAGTGAACTGTTTAGAACTGCTCTACATCACTTCCTGTTCATTTATGATTGTGGACATGGTAAACATACTTTCTGTGCACCTCTAGCTGAAAGTGTATTTCCATTTTTGCAGCCAAATTGGAATAAACCTGGTTTATATTTGTTATATGTTTCTCAATCACAAAACATAACTTATTTTTTTTAGATTGCTGCTTGTGTGGTACATGCTCTATTCCAAAAGAAAAGTTGTTCACTGTACTGAGTTTTGCTCTGGAATTCAAGAGGGGTTGTGCAGATTAATTTTAACATAATTAACCCTGTCTGTACTGTGCTGACAGATTTTATTATCACTTGTGAACTAGATCTGATCACAGTCTGTCCTAAGAAAGGGTTAAAGATCTAGAACATTGCATGTTAATGAGGTGAAGCTGACTGTGTCCCTAGTCTTTCTATAGGGACAGACAGCGTTTCCTGTCAATTGGAAATTGAGAGAGAAGCTTGCAAAAAAATATTTTTAGGTATATTGTGTGAATAGGAACACATAACACACATACAGTGGGGTTTTCTCAAATTTGACTACAGAAGTGGAAATACACTTAAACGCGAAGTGCTCTGTGGATGCCTCTACCCCCCTCACTAAAGTGGGTCCCCTCTGACTATATAAATACACAAAATATAGTTTCTTTTTGTTAAGCTGTATTTTATCTTTTTACTTAGATTTGAATATAATCAGTGAACCATGAGTTAGTATTCTCACCTGTAACAGCTGGATATCATAATCAAATGTGTTTGCATTATAGAGCTCGTGTGGAAAGGCATGTAGCACAGCTCTCCTCTGCTTTTCTACTTCATAGTTCCTAATGGAATGGGCTCCAAGAATCACTTTTGCTCCAATGTCACTGGAAAGAATATACATGTACACAAATGTAAAGGTCATATGTCATGTTATTTAATTAGAGCAGTATTAGATATTGAAATTAAATGATATATTCTTCATTTGCATCATAAGAAATCTTTAGACACTTAATACTTCAAGAGCTAAGAACACTTTTACATTCAGATTCCTCCCATCAGTAATCCAACCAGCATGCTACAAACTTTAAACTTGCAAAACATACTGTGGAGAATTACAGAAACATTAAAAATCAAACTCAGACCTATACTACACTACACTGCACTGACAATTTGGAATCAATGTGAACTTTTATTAATGCTAAAAACCTGTTCAGAATTTTTTTTAAAGTGTCTATAATAAGAACTGTATATAAAACCTAGTTAAAATGTCTTTTCTTCAATCATTTTCTAGCAGGTGTCTGGATGATCAGGATGGTAAGACGGGCATTCTGTCTCCCTAGCTGACCGTTGAATGTAAATGATTGGGGCATACCACTCATTGACCAAAATTACAATTGGACAATGTGAATGATGATGGATGTACAGTGTGGGACATGTACAGTGTGGGACTTTTTTTTTAATATAGGGCTTGTCAAAATGAAAGTGTTATTATTTACACTTCTATTTGTTTACCCAATAAGTAGGGGCACTATGTACCCCCTTACTCATTCACATCAGGGGGCCCCTTTTATTCTTAAAGGGGGCTGCAAGATTCCAATAAGCCCTCTGTCCACAGACCCCCACAAATACTGGGCCAGGGTTATGGGAAAGAGACCCTTGTCCATATCAACATGGGATCCCATGGTACCCCCCTATGCTGAGGGCATGTGGTCTGATATGATTCAAAAGGGAGAAACAAATGTCTCAGCTTATGACTCCAGTGGCTGCCACCTCTCTAACAACAAGCCTGAGGGGAAGCTGTCACATTCAGCAATACTGTTAATAAATGTTTCACTTCCCAGATGGAGGTTCAGTTGGCCAAACACCCATTTAGTTTTGTCATTCCCTCCTAACAAGCAAAATTTGCTCCAAACCTAAAGCTCAAACCTGAGGCCCCTATGCCTGATCCCTGCACCCTGTTCATTATGTACTCCTAAAACTGGCACTTTGTGCACTACAGACTCCAGCATTATGTACACTGTATTGTTCATTACATACTTAAGGCCAAAGTTTTCATTGTCTTAACCATTCTGATTAATAAGCAGTGCCTAACTATTTTACCTATTAACTATTTTATTTTCTTCTATTTATCAGGTAACTATTATAATGAGATTCTTATTGCTGGTTGCTAAGCAGCCCCTGACTATAAGTTCCTCTTTTGAGGTAGGTTCAGGCACAGTGTGCAAAGATCGTGCTGGGGTTTATGCATGTCTGTGATACTCTCACCTGCGTTCACAGCTCCTGCACCTCAAGATGAGGGAGATTAACGTGTGCCTGCTGGCTGAAAGCGTCTCCGCTCCAGCATACACAGCTCCCACACTGGAAAGAATCCAGCCACACACCGCAAGATTTGTTGGAAAACACTTTATTACAGCTTCACATAGTCCCCCCTTCGATCTGCCCCTCGCTGACATTTTACTCAGTCCTGGGCTTAATCATAGCGATAGGCTTAGTTTAAGGTAGGAAACATACTGTATATACCACCATGCACAGGTGTTCACATTAAGCTCATTATAGTGTTAAAGGATACATGATCCTTATCATATGGAACCCTATCCAGTTCTAAGTTCCATCAATGTAACAAATAACAAGTCACAACCATATAACAAAATAACGGTGTCATGTCGTGTTACATCCCCCATACAATACAAACCTCTAAAACCTTGGTTCTCAACTGGTGGGTCGTGACCCAAAAGTGGGTCGTGACCCCATTTTCAGTGGGTCGCCGCATGCCTTCCACTTTTCTAGGTGAGATGCTCTTCAGCCTCCCCCTAGCGCAGCACTGTCCATTCTCTCGCCAAGCAGCTATTCAAAATAGGCTGCCCAGGGTTGAGCGTCAGCTTGAGGTGGGATGGGGCTATGGTCGTGAGAGAGCTCCATCCATCCATACATGCATTACTTACTTTTTTTGGAGTGTGTGGGAGAATGTGACTGTGGTTGTGCATGTATGTCAGTGTTTTTGAGGACCCATTTACACTAGTACAGTGCATTAATCATATAGTACCGTGCGATTAACGGTGCACAATCGCATCTACCATGCATTGTGATGCGGGAGGTGTGTTGCGTTGCTATTCATTTGAATGGTACCACAAACGCACACTCCCACCCACAGTCTGTACGCCTGCACTAGAACGCGTGGTACCCTAATGCGTTCCATTGCAGTGTGACTTGGGTCGCGACTTAATGACCAAAGACAAATGTGGGTCCTGAGGTTATACAGGTTGAGAACCACTGCTCTAAAATATATATAGATGTTACAAGTGTGAAAATGTACATATGTATCTGGATCACATTACAAACCTAAAACCAACTCAATTTTAATTATTAATCTATTAAAATCAACAATGTTTTATCTGTTAAAATCCCTTGCTACCACTAAAGCCCACGACCCTGGAAAAGCATCCTCCCAGTGGGTCTGGTTAGGAATTTTAGAGGGGACCCCATTTTTTATCCCCCCATTTGTGGGTGTGGGGTTCCTCCTTAAAATTCCTAACAGACCTTAAGGGCCCCATACCCTTTTTATGGCCAATAACTTGCATATAAGCCTTCAAAAAGGGGATATTCGATTTTCAGAGTTGTGGGCCCTTAGACTTTCATTGAATTCGAAGTTCGAGTTCAAACTTTTTCCATGTTCTAAAGTTCAAACTCGAACAGAACTCAGGTGTGTTCGGACCATTACTACTGCTCACTCCCTAACATCAAATAACAATTTCCCACCAAACACATTACAATATGACGATACGTCCATTGTACAATCTCCTTTAGATTTACCAAAGGTAAATCTAAAGGTTTACATCCATTAAGTTTGTATCAATTCAGACAGGTTTTTGAACTACGTAGTTGTTGATAGATCTAAAGGAGATTGTACAGTCAGACTGTAATATGTGTAGTGAGTTTAACAGTTTACAGTTAATTTCTTGAGGTTGAACTACTCAGAAAGATACATTCAGAGTTAATTCAATTAACTCTAAAATATTATTAGTAAACTATATTATAATAAGCCAAAAAAGAAGAAGAAAAGATGGGGCTTTGAAAGTGTCTACTAACTAATGCCAGGGAGTATGGTTATATAATAAGTAATTAGTTAAATTACATACACAGAACAGTGAGCTGCAGTTAGAACCCAGTTTGATGTAATCAAAGTGCCGCCACATATTCCCCTTTCTGCAGTCCTTATAAACACCATGTATGGTCGTGAATGGGGCATGGCCTCCCTTCCTCCAATGATGTCCATGCACATATCTAGAAGAATAGAATTGTGAAAGAAGAAAATTATTAAAACATCTAACATCAAGCAGATAGTTAAAACTTAGCAGCCAAATGATGGCTGACTGGTTAGTACTTCTGGCCTTGGACCAGGGTTTCAATGCCCAGTGGGTGCAAAAAAACACCGGCGCCAGCACCCGTGACTTGTATGCACACAAACTAGTAACACTAGTGATGCAGCTCCCACTGGTCAGGGCAACCGACAAACTGGAAAACATAAGCAAAAAGAAGCGCCTACATAGTGTAAAACAGTATTTAATAAAAAGAAGGCACACAGCTAGGGCTGTACTTACAAACAACTGTAGAACACAGGCATGTAACAAGGATGGGTAAACGAAATCACGAACAAAGACGAGCTGGAGTATTGATGTTAAACCAGAGTCTTCTGCCCCCAAGTATTCCACGGGTTAACATGTTTCAGAGGCAACGCCCCCTTCATCAGAACCGATTCTTTTTATTAAATACTGTTTTACACTATGGAGGCGCTCCTTTTTGCTTTATGCTTTATGTTGTCCAGTGGGTGCACTTGAAAGATTAGTTTTTTTCATTTTGCCTGTGTTATGGACTTTAGATGAAATTTCAGTTATTTCTGTTACTTACTGCAGTATGCCAAGCCTTTATAAATAAAATAACAAAGGGAATTGCATTGTACCTGTCTACTGGTCTTTTGTAAGAAGACAGCCCCCATTAAATGGCGTTATGTAAGAAGAGAAAATGTTGAGTTTGTCTTTGTAAACGTGTGAGCATGGATGACCACCTCCAGGCATGGTATGTTTCCTGTAACACTGTGGTGTGCATTGGGCAAGCACGATATGGGGCATTACTACAATGCATTACAAGGTTTACTTTTTTTACTTTATTTTTAAAAAAACACTTCATTTAACTCTATGCACAGCAGTGCATTGTGATACAGTGACATGTGTTGCAATGCATTGCACATTATTTTGCATTAAAATGCAGATTTTCAGGATTTTTATGCAATGCACACCAACACACTAGTGTGCTGTGAATAGAGCATATAGAAAACAATTGTTTTCTCAGTGTCCTTGCAATAAGCCTGCATTGATCAAAGCAGATCAGTGCAGCTAAATGCACATGGTGTGATTCAGCCCTTAAAGGAAAACCGGTGTGCAATAATTATTATTATTGTGATAATGCATGGGCTGCAGCATGCTTAATGGCCTCAAATGCAGAAAGAATTGCATCTGCTCCATTTTTTTTAATGACAATGCACTTTAATGCACAAAATGAATGGTACGACAGTGTAGCTAGTCTCTTTATGTAGCCATCCAGATCAGCATATCTTCAATTATAGTGTTGGAGGCTGCACCCAGACACCACTGGACTAGACGACTGCGAGGCCTGCCGGGAATTTGACTTTTAGGCACTGGACTTTGCATTGTGGCTCTTTCTAGAGTGTTGTGTACTTTGTTACATAGCCATGGAACGTTTTCCAGGTCCAGAGCTGTGGGACAGCGAGTGTCTGGTGCGACCCTGTCTCTGAAGTACTCATTAATGAGTAGGCAGTGTGGGCTGAGAATTGGAAGTTACTGCTTTTATTAAGACCATGGGGGTCAGAGCTATTCTCTTTTTTCCATTGATTGATTGTCAAGCAATCATGTCATCATGGTACAATTTGGTTGATTTTCTGGACAAACTAACTCACCTGTCGCCCAGGACCAGATTATCTTTGGCCTGGTGGCTCATGGATCCAGCTCTGGAGTTGGGGAAATCCTTAAAACTGATGCCAGCTTGCCAGGCTGGGGAGGAATCCTAGACACCATGCGGTGCAGGGGATGCTAGGCAAATCTTATCTCCCAGTCAACAATTTGGAGCTCCGGGTAATTTGGTTGTCCCTACAATGCTGGCATCCTGACTGGTGGGTCATCTGATCTGGATACAGTTGGACACAGCATCAATCATCAGGGAGGAACCAGAAGTCTGGCATGGCCTTTTACACCATTTACTGCCCATCTAAGGTATGGGTTTACTGCCCATCTAAGGCATGGGCAGTTGGCAGATGGACTTACTCAGCTGGCAGTGCTTGGATATCCCCTGCAATGGACCTCACAACCGGAGGTGTTCCAAGACCTGTGTCACATGTGGGGAATCCTGTGGGCCTTCAGGCCTACCATAAAGGGTGGGCAGGTTTGTCTCCAGGTGAAAATATTCACTGGCGGAAGCAGTGGATGTTTTGGTATTTCAGTGGGATCCTTTCCTGAAACTCCTTCCTTGTCTGCTCTGCAGTATAGAGAAGGAGGACATTCTGGTGATCCTCATATCTTCAGAATGGCCCAGGGAGATGTGGTACTCCTCTTAGATGCTCCATGGGCCCTATCCCAAGTGTTGATTGGCTTCATCATCATGGATGTTGAAGCCCAGGTTTTCAGCAATACAGGCCTCTTTGAATAAGTAATCTCTACTATGCTAAAAACTAGAAAGTCTACTTTCCGGAAGGACTACTATCACACATTGGAAGACTTATTTCACTTGGTGGGAAGAAATAAACTTTCCTCCTAGAAAAAAATATTTTGACATTTAAGTCTGGACCAGCAATTGAACAGGTGTACTATTAAGCGTCAAATCTCAGCACTTGTGATTTTGTTCCAGAGACCACTAGCCTCCTATGCTTTGAATAAGACTTTTATACCAGGTGTTGCTCATTTGGCTCCCTCTGTATGCTCACTCGTTTCCCTGTGGAATTGTGCATTCATCTATCTATTCTATCGTCCCTTCATTGATGTAGTCAATGAAGGCAAATTCTATTTTAATAGTTGGTGCTTTAGCACTGTAACAAATTGACCTGTGCCGACACACTGAAGATCTGACTACATAGACAATTACAGTACTCCAATTAATAGAGCTTACAGTTCTTGAGCAGAGTTGTTGATTGGAGCACTGTCTGTCAGACCACTGGAGATATGGATCACTGACCTCTGTGTGAGAGCAATAGTTTAGAGCTCCAGTGTGCTGTTAACATTGGAGCAAATGTATTTACTGCTAAAGCACTAACGCATAAGAAAAAACATTTGTATGTACTTTTAGGTCAGCCTGGCTGCATCCTACAAATACAGGATATTTAATTGTATTTCCACTTTGACAGCCAAATTTGGAGAACACCTACTTTACATATTCCCATTCGCATAGCATAACCTAAAAAAAAAAAATGCGGCTCAACTTTTTTAGATAATCTTTGCTAAAACTCCAGGACTGAAAAATCCTGTTTATGAGGGGGCTAAGCAATTGTCTTTGCCACAAATACCCTGTCTGTACTGTGCCGGCAGATCTCCTATATCAGTTGTAAACTAGTTCTGCAGTACTGTCTGTCCTAATAGAGGGTTAAAGATCTCAAGACATTGTATGTCAATGCACCGTCTCTCAGTCTGTCTACTTATCTACACATTGGCATCTATTAATGCAGTAACAGTAAAATTCTGCACCAAAGAAACAGCTAAAAAGGTTAAGAAATATGTTTTAAATATATTTTGTAGGCATGCTGTTTGAATAGAAACACATAACACACATACAATGTTTTTTTTCCAATATGACTTAAAAGTAAAGCAGCACAAACATCAAGGTTATGCAGTAAAGCTACACCAAAATTACACTGTTTTTGCATTATAGATTTTGAATTAATGAATTACAGACTCTGTATACTTTAACAAAACTTGGAATTGTGAATGTTTTCTAAATTAATTTAAAATGTAATTAATTTGAAATTAAAAGTTATTAATAACAGTTTCATTTATTTTAAAGTTTAAAATGAATCAGCTTATAGACCTGATTTGTTCCTAATTGATATTTAGCATTTTCCATTTAGCTCCAAGACAAGAAAACAGCTTTTCACTTTAGATATATCTTCCACACATGTTTTCTTATATGAGCTTATTTACATATAATAAGCCAGGTTAAGGGAAGTAAAACAAGGAAAAGTTTGATGCTTACAGACTGCAGTAATATAAATATAGTCCAGATGTTGCATTTATTAAAAACAATAAAATACAAATGTACTTACGTCCTTGAATGAACAAGATAAAATTAATAGCGGACAATGAAAGGAAAAGCTTCATTATCACTGGACAGAGCTTCCAAATTTGAATACTTAGTGCACACTGAAGGGGGAAACCAATGCAGTCTTAAAAAAAACAATTTCTGTGAACCACAAGAGAATGTGATTAAAAGTGTTTCCTTTATTCAGTGGCAGAGTTATCACAAGGCTCTTGTAAGAGACACTAGAAATTTCAGTTTTGTTTCGTTCTGAAATGATTCGGAAGAATTTCTCTAAATTCGGACATTCAGATGCATCCAAATTTCCAAATTCCAATTTATCTGAATTTTGGATACATTGAAATTACCAAATTCAAATGTATATGGAATTTCGGATGCATCCAAATTTCCAAATGGCAACATAACAGATTCAAATGTATCTAATATTTTTGATAACAAATATTTGGATGTATCCGAATTTTGTCCGAATGTCATTTGGAATCAACTGATGTGTTGTTAAACGTGAAAATCGGAAAAAAAACCCATTGTGGGGCCCCCCAAATTCATACTAGACCCTTTAGGTCTTGTAGGAATTTTAGGGGGGACCTTATGCCAAAAAAAAAAATGCATAGAGAGCAAGTGGCCTGGTATGGTGCAGGAGGGGGACTGCACGATTATCCCCCACCCCATTTTCTGCTCTGCCAGGTTGCTGCTCGGATCAAGGGTCTGATAAGGAATTTTGGCATGGGGTCCACCCCTAAAATTCCTACCAAACCTAAAGAGTCTGGTAGGAATTTGGAAGGGGACCCCACACTATTTATAAACTCCATCCAAACTTTCAAATTGATCTGAACCGGAAACAAAAAGTTCAGATCAATCCAAACCAAAAAAACTAAAAATTCAGATCGATCCAAACAGCAAACCAAATCGAATTTAATAGTAAGAGGACAAAATCCAAACACACTTTTCTTTACAGCACCAGGTTTAGGGTTAGGGTGGGTGAAGTGGGGGTGCGGGAATGGGGACTACAAAGATCAGTCAGAACACAGTTACAGTTCAGGTACCATAGCTGTCACCTCTTTGTCTATAGGCTGTCATTATGGATGCATATGGAGTCCAATGACAGCTCTGCAGGTACAGCAGGTTACTTTATACCTCCAATAGCCCATCCAGATTTAAATTTGCTAAATTATTCTGGAACATGAGCATAAAAGGAGTCAAGTCTGCACAAGTCTGTGTCTAAGTTGTATGAAGTGCAAACTCATTATATAATACAAAAAGATTACAATGTGAAGTTTATTTTCTTTCTAGTTTGCAAAAAAATATTCCTTGCTGAATATTTTTGGAATTTGACAATATAACATCAAATTTGTTAAAATGCAGCAGTCGCTTAAAGACACCCGCCCTGCCCTCAGGCATGGAATTTTTGACCACCATTGACCATTGGCTATTTCAATTTGCAATAGCCAATAGTAAACTAGCATTGTACCCGCCCTCTGCTGCAGTTCTCCATCAGGTCCATTTGAAAAAAATTTCAAGCAACAGGACAGTGAGTAGGGGGGGTTGCACTGCTGTCCCTGTGTGTTTGTGGAGTCGCACATAGCTTATTTGAGAGTGGCTCAATGGGACACTCGAAGGCAAAGGAGCCACCCTAAAACAGGATGTCAGGGCCAGTGCTCAAGGGATCAGATAATTCTGCAGTTCTGCAGGAAACTAAAAATTGTAAACTTCAAGGAGCAGCATCCATTGTAAGGGATTTAATCAGCATTTAAACATTGATACTGATGGGACAGCAGCAAGAAAGGGTTGCTACCCTAAAATCAAGCACAAAATTAACCATTTCGTGGTCACAGATGTACCTAGTACGTCCTTGGCAGCACGGCCCTGTAAACAGACTCCCGGGAGCTTTAGCCGCCGGAAGTCTGTTTACCTTTGTAAAGTTGACTGCCAGCTTTACAACAGTAGCGATTCTGGGAGCTCAGCTATGATCGCTTCTATAGACCGGTAAAGTGCCTGTCACGGGAGCCACGTACCTGAGGTGAGGCCGAAGTAGTGGGGAGGCCTCCCTTGCACCTCGGGTCCTTGAAGTCTCTGGAGATGGAGACAGAGACTTGGTGGACACCGAGTGGCACGGGTGCCAGGGGTGTGGAGCACCGTGCAAGCCTTAGTCCGAGATCCTAGCCGAGGTCAAGTCCACTCTGGCAACGAAGTACACCAGGGTTAATCAAAAGATGGTCGAGATCCAAGCCGGGGTCGGTTCCAATCTGGCAGCTGAGTACAAACGGGGCAAAGAAGTAGAATGGTCAAGGTACAAATCCGAGGTCAATGGCAGGCAGCAATCAAGAGTAGTTAAATAGGTTTCCAGGTCACAACAAGTTCAGACAGATCACACACCTGCACAGGAACAAGGGGGACCTGAAGATAATCCAGCAATTTGGCAGTGTCCGGGCTGTGGGCATTTTCCCGCCTTTTTCCATCAGGTTGAGGTCACTTCCTGTGCGCCTCCTGGCCATTTTCCTGCCTTTTTCCATCAGGTTGAGGTCACTTCCTGTGCGCCTCCTGGGCATTTTCCTGCCTTTTTCCATCAGGTCTTCTGCGCATGCGCGGGTTGGCGCACTGACACGTCTTTGGTGCATGCGCAGTTGGCGTGGATTTCCTCTTGCGGCAACGCGCCATTGGCGCATGTGTAGTAAGCCCTGGACTCTTACAGTGCCCGACACCCCCACCGTGTTTCCCGGGCTCCGCTGCCCCTCCTGCGGGCCCGAGACCAGCATGTCAGGTGCTGGCAGGAAGCTGGGTGGAGAACGGCGAACATCCACTTGCCTTTCTCCTCCCCGTTCTATGGGACGAGGAGCGACGCGGATTGCATGACTTCCAGTCCCTGAGGTGTCATTTCTCGGCTAAATGAAGTCCAGCAATAAGCTATTGAAGTGCGATCTGCACTTCAATAGCTTATTTAACCAGTTGACATCCGCGGTGTTAAACCCCCTTCCCATCCAGGCCATTTTTCAGTATTCAGCGCTGCGGTACTTTGACTGACATTTATTCCGTCATGCAGCGCTGTACTGAAATGAATTTTATACCCTTTTTTGGGGACAGATAGAGTTTTTTTTTGGTGGTATTTATTCACCACTTGAGTTTTAATTTTTTTACTATATTAAGGAAAAATTACCGAATTTAAAAAAAAAAAACAGTTTCCCCTATATTAAATGATAAAACATTTATTATTACCCAATTTTTTGGTAAAATATAAAAGACGGGGTCACGTCGGGTAAAAAGACACCAAACATGTCAAGCCTTAAAATTGCACTGTCCTCCTCCTCCTGACGCCCTCCGAGACGGTCCCGGGATTCAAGATGGTGCAGAGGATCCCGCGATTAAAGGTGAGGGGTCAGGGAGGGGAAAAAAAAACCGGCGGCGGCGGACGTGCGGGGGCGTACGCGAACGAGCACATATAGACGATCAGCTGGCAATGGAGCCGCTGATCGCCTGTATGTGAAACACCCGGTAACGGGTGTGTGCAATGGTCGCGTCTTTTCTGCCCATGCGTGCCCGCAAAAAAATGCCGTCTGGCGACGGCAACCCGCAAGTGCGGCAGTGCCGTCCGTCCGTTTTTTACTACGGGCAGACGGCAAGAGGTTAAAGTGGAAAGGTGATACTGTCTCCCAGTATCACCTTAAAGAGGACCTGTCACTCCCAATATGCTATCACATGTGGGGCTTGTAAGCCCCCTAAGTGATAGCAATTAAAGTTTTTAAAAAATAAAGAATAAAATAAATGTAAAAATAATGTAAACTTTTCTTTAAAGTGTCCACCCCCACGAGCGTGCGCGCATTCACACAAACACGCAGTGGGTGCCCCTACGTTCGAAAATGTTGCTCGTACTACACATGTTGGGTATCGTCACTCTAGTGAGGGCAATAATTCTAGGGACAATATTTAAGCGTATCTCAAATCTGATTACCTGTAGGGGCATTTAAAACTTTTGGGGGGAACTGAATTTTGTCGCCATTTCATAGGCGCACACAATTTTTAACCTGGGCATGTTGGGTATCTGTTTACTTGTCCATAACCTCATCTTTTATATTATACAAAAAAATGGGTATTATATTTTGTTTTGGGGGCACTAAAATAACTTAAGTGCATTTTTCACAAACTTTTTGAGTTTGATAAAGAGTTGCGCCAATATCATGCAACATAAAAATTTGCATCTTCCACCATTTTGATCTCCCGGGTGTTGGCTTTCCGAAAATATTTCATGTTCTGGGGGTTTAAAGTAATTTCAGGACTAAATTGTGGATTATATAATGTGTGCAAAAAATGGAAAAATGGCCTTGGCAGCGAAAGTGTTAAGGAATAAAAAAAAAAAAGACCCAAATAACTTGGAACAGAAAAGAAAGGCTGTACCAGCCCCAAGAGCTAGCAAGCAATGACATAGTTGCTGATACAGAAAAGGACTATTGGGGTTATTCAAAGAACTGTGAACACAAGGGTTGTCCTCCAGACAATGTAGCTCACCATTGCAACCTACAGAACTCTAGCACCATTTAGCTGCAATATATCTTCTTAAACTCTCCCTACACAGGTTGTCCATTCTCCCTACTCAAGGTCCGCACTGAAACTATAGTTGCTGTGAGATACCTACATTTTTGTCCCTTCAAAGCCTGCTGCTATTTCAAAGGTGATGCTTTAAAAATTTGGCATGGCAAACTCAGGCAAAAAACTAAACAAAACCAGAACTCCCGAATTAGAACCCCACAGATTCGTTGCTAATCCATGGTCAATTCAAACCTCATTCCTAATGACTACAGTATCTGTGGGGTGCTTTAATTAGACACTTATGCTAGTTCTGAGAAATTTTAGATTCTCAAGCTGCTAATCGGGCCCTAATCTCGCAGTTTAAGTACAGTAACACTTTTTTCTTCAGTAACACTTTTTATCTTCAGTAACACTTTCAGTAACACCAGAGCCATAGCTATAACACACTGGTCTCATCTGGTTACATCTCAAATATTTTTGAGTGCTGCAGACTTCAAGGCACAATGCAGGATTTTCCCCGCACTTTCTGTTCTTTTCTTGAGTTCTCTTGGTTGTATGGTTGTGATATAGAGGTTCCTCTGCAAAAAGCTTGTTTTTTTGCAAAGGCATTTTTTAAAATCAGTCCTAACTAAAATGTAAGGGCTTGTTCTGTCGTTTTCATACTATTAATAACCACGACCCAATTAGTCAGAAAGTGCCAAGTATGGCAGTTTCTGTTCTTCTGTGAACTTATTTTGTGCTGGTCAGAGTTTCCTCTGCAAAAAGACTCATCTAGATCGTTTGGTAGATTTTTTTCATTTTTTGCAATGTTTGTTTCAAAAACTATCTTAATTGAAAAGTAAGCCATAATAACAGTTTTCTGCCGTTTTCTCACTATTTCTTACTGTAATCCAGTAATTCCTTTAACTAGGACACCAATACAATGATTTAAATGGGTGTTCTCTATTTTTAAGGGGCAGTGACTGGCAGAAATGGTCCTTTGGAATACGTTCCGTGGTCTTTCTCTTCTTTTCTAAGGTTCTCCTGTGGAGTAGTTGTAGAACAGAGGTTTCTCTAAAAAGAAGCTTGTTAAAATCTATTGACAATTGTTTTCCTGTTATCTGGCAACAGCTTTTTAAAAAAGAAATTCTCAAAAGAGAACATAAAGTGGCATCGAGCGGCTCAATGGAACTTTTTTAAATCATTGCCCTCAAAAATAGAAAACACCCTCTTAAATCTTTTAAATTACATTTTTATGAAAGGCATTGCTGACTTTTAACTATAAAAAGCAAAAATACTGCAGAAACATATTACCACGGATTTCATGTAGGATCGATTTAGAAACTTTCTTGGAAAGAAACAGGAAACAACTGCCAAAAGATTCAAAAGAGCATTTCTGCAGAGGTCCTTCTCTTAGGGAACTACACTACAAGAGAGCTTTAGAGGAGAATAGAAAGTTTCACAGAACTGCTCAAAGAAATGCTATTTTATATAACTTCTAAAACCTTTTAAAATGTTTTTTTATGAAATGAAATATTAGCTTTTAGGTAGAAATAGCAAGAAAACCATGCCACATGTTGCCAATTGGGCAAGTGACTCTCCCAGTGGGACAGGGACTCATCTTGTTCATTGTGACTGTAGCTAAATTATATAGTAAGGTCAACCGAGAATAGCCCTCTACAGGGGCCAGAAAGCCACAAGGATGCAGTTGCATTTCTTGTTTAAAATCTCCCAGTGTCAGTGTAAAACAATTAAAAAAACTTTATTAGGAAATGTAAAGTGGACCTTAAAACCTGCATGCAGTAATACTTTTAGCATCCTCAGCTCATGCATCCAGCTGGTTTCAGCCTCTCCTGCATTACTTCCAGCATGCACACTTGTACCATCAGGCTATGCCCTACATGTTACATTACCAAAGGACTTCATATGGGACGTGTAGCTGTTGGTGAGTCACAGGGCCAAGGAATCCTTCCTACCATGGTAACCAGCTATTGGATTAACAACAACAACAGGCTACATGCTACCATCTACACGACTATAAAATAGGCAGACGCAAACCAGACAAATATATAAATACGTCAAGTAAAATACATCAAGAAAAATAAGCAAAGTGGCATGTAAAATAAATAAATAATGGAGCTATAAGAGAAAAAAAGGCTTCGGGTATTCTATATAAATAGTCTAAACAAAACTAAAATGTATATGTAAAGTTAGATGTACCAAAAGGCAATAACTTTTTGATAAATGCCACTAGAAAAATTATTTAAAATACATAAAAATGCAGATTAAAAAGATTGCTCTAATTTCCTAAAGTTCCAGTCATTTGGATCAATACAATTACATCAACTACATTTTACATTCCAAGAAAAATGTGTAGCAAAAGAAATACATGATAGACACCATAGCATGTGAGATAACCACATGTAGCACAGTATAGTGCTCGGTGATTGAAACTGGACCCCCTTAATTGTTGCTCTAAACATCCATCTTATGAAGCAACATCACTAAATATATTTGGATAAATTAAATAGAAAGGTCTACAATGTTTAGTTTATAACACAAAAAATACATCTGCATTTCAAGTGTTATTGTCCAAAATGCATTTGCATGTAGAAAAGATGGTATTAAACTTCTATGACAGTGTCCCTGGGAAGTGTATATCCAGAAAAATGCCGTGGACAAGCATGTATTCATGCAGTATAGTGTCTCCAAAATAAATATTATGTGCATTTGTCATGTGTTGTAGTCAGAGGGGAATTTGGAGGCATTTGCATATATAACTTTCCCAAATATGTCCAACAACATTCTATACAGTATATAAAGTTGCATCAAATATTAAACACATAATCACCTCTCTTGGCTACATAGTAGCATACAATTTATCAAGGCTGCATCGGGGAAGCCACTCTTCAGATGTGCTTAAATATCAAGACAAACTTGTGTTCAATGTCTACTATATGCATATAAGTGAACATTTAAGAAAATATAACAGTTTGTAGATACAAACATTTTCAGCACACTGTAATTGAACCAATTTTTAAGTACAAATGTCTTCCACCTCAATAGGGATACCATAGGCAATACCTGCGTTTAAAACTCCATCTGGAATACAGATATTATGGAGTATATACAGTATGTCAGTATGTGCAATATCCAAATAAATCCAAATACCAAACATAGGGAGTCTATATGGAACTCTTCAGACCCCCTAACCAGTCACCCCCTCCGAACCACAACAGACCAAAGTACCTAATCTTCTCCTCTCCCTGGCCAGCACACCATGCCAGATCCTGATCTGGACACTCTTTTCACTTATTTCAATTCTGCTCGGTACTCATGAGAATAGGGGCGAACGGCAGTGAGTGAGCTGCCGGAGCTTCGGCTCAGCTGATCCAGATGTTGGATCGGCTGAGTCAAAGTCCCTCTGCAGTTTGGCTCAGCTGTGCAGAGCCGATGTACGGCTGATTTCAAGCCAGAAGTGAATAGCCTAACAGCGTTCGGCTCACTTCACTTCAGCTAGATTATTCACTTGGCTTCGGCAGCTTTGTAAATAACACTTTTACACTGTACGTCCCGCCACAAAGGGACCAAATGACTCGTCACGTACACTGTACATGACGAGTTATTTGCTGCATTAGAGGGCTGGTAACCACTGAGAATCAGCGGTTACCATTCATTAATGGATGCCTCAGTATAGAGGCATCCATTAATGAAAGGGTTAACCTTTTTCAGACACCTGATACCTGAAGATCGGGTATCTGAGAGTCAAAGCAGGGCGGGCAAAAGCCGGCATTCTGACAGCTCGTATAGATCTAGAGATATCTCTCTCTTGATCGTATACTTGTTTTTTTTTGTTTTTTTTTCACTTCCAGGAATAGATACATAATGGGGGTGATTTACTAACCTAAACACACGCACGCACCAGGTGCGTGTGATTTTCACACAGCAAAACGTATTTATCAACCAAAAAGTCTCTAAAAGCATATTTCCACTAATGCCATATATGGAAAAATCATGCACATGATGCATATATAATGCTGCTTCACAGTTTAGACAAAAATGGTTAGCTCATGCATTTACATTCCTGCATTCATCAACGCAAGCAACACAACATAGAGCTAATTTACACAACATCACCTTGCAATTCATGCTTGGCTTTGCACAACACACCTGCTGGGTGTGTACACACTACAAAGGTGTTTAGATTCCACCCATAGATCATGCTGGGAGGGAACACACTACAGAGGTGTATACATGTTCGTTGTGTGTTTATAAGGTTAGTAAATCAACCCCAATGTATCTATTCCTGAAAGAAGAATGTTTCAGTTTTCTGATCGTTGTTGGAACGATCAGAAAACCTTTAGTGACAGCTGAATCCTGAACTGCTGCAGGATCAGTGTCACTAACTTATTATTGGCTGTTCTGAAGTTTGAAGCAGCCTAATAATAACCTAAAATGTATTCATTTATCAAGCAGTAATAGTGAGATTAACTCACAATGACTGCTTGATATAATTAAATAAATAAAATACAAAATTTAAGTTTAAAAAAAAATAGTGAAAAGTGTAAAAATAAATAGTGAAAAGTGTAAAGAAGAAAAAAGTGTAAAAAAAATAAAGGACAAATAAATGAATGTATTTATTGCATTTTTTTTTATAGCTGTGCTGGTTTTGTAAAAAATACTACAAATCAAAACTGGGAAAAAAGTGTTTAATTTTAAGTTTTTTCCTCTTTTTTTATATTGTATTTGTTCTAAGTGAGGCGTTAGACACACATATGTGATATAAATTTGTAGCCCTATCTGTCCTCTAAAAAAACAATATATAATATGTGTGGGTGCACTTTGTAAAAAAGTATATTACTGACGTGGAAGAATCACACAGCAAAAATGTCAAAAGTGTGTCAGTCATTTACGAACAGAAACTAAAAACAAGCTCAGTCATGAAGGGGTTAATCTTGAAAGCCCTTTACATTTTTTTAACTAACATTTTAAATCGCTTAGCAACTAACCTAGTAATAATCAACTCTTTTTATTATGAGCTTTCATTTTGATTTTCACCCTGAAACAAAAGGGAAGTAACATTTTACTTCCTGCATTCTTTTTTAATTTTTCTAATATTTATTGTTATATATAACACTTAGCTTATATTTGTTCATGTATAGTTATGTCTGGTCTAGTAAGGTCAGGCTAGGAGTCGGCCTGTTTTGTTAAATGGCCAGTAGGTGGTAGCATTTATTTGTTAGTTGTTACTGTGATCAGAAGGATCCCTTGTGTTAACATGTAGCTAAATAGAGCAGAACATGTAAAAAACAGAATGTGTCATAGTATTGCTCAACGCACCTTTTATTAAAATAATTTCTGGCTATGAGCTAGAAATAGCCATGAAATCCACATCAAATGTTACCACTGCTTAAATTTAGGTTACAACAAACTGGGGAAAAAAAGGAAAAGAACGGCAAAGAATTCAACATGCATTTTGCAGAGGAACCTCTGTTATGGAACTACACTACAAGAAGAATACAGAATGCCATGGAAATGCTCAATGAAATGTTATTTCAAATCACCCCCCGCTGAAAATTTATATATGAAACCCCCTCTAACATCTTTCAATTTTGATGGAATTTTGACGAAAGGAAAACTAAAGTGAAAGGAAAGTACCAGGGAACTGTACAGTCAAAGTACAGATTTCAACAATCCCTGCCACCCAGAAAATAAAATACCCTCTAACAAATTTTAAATGATATTTTTACAAAATTAAGTTTTTATAAAAGAAATTACTTTGAAATACTTTTAAAGAAGGGTGTTGCTGGATTGTAGTTAGAAATGGCAAGAAAACCACAGAAATGTACAGCATACATTTCAGTTAAGACTGATTTTGAGAAAAAAAGATTTAAACAAGCATTTTTGCAGAGCAACTTCACAAAAGTGCTCAAAAAATGATTTATTTTTTTTAAAAACTACTAGCCAAAATTCAAACAGCACCCAGCATTTTTTAAACACCATTTTCCTGGCTCGTAGCTAGAAAAAAGTAAGAAAAGGACAGAAAAATGTTTCTATAACCTAAAATTTCAGTTAAGACAAATTTTAAAAAAAAGTTGTTAAAAAATTGAAAAATAATTGCCAAAAAATGTAACCAAACATTTCTACAGTGGAACCTCTATCAAGAAATATACTATGAGAATACATTTAGAAGAGAATAGAAATTGCCAGAGAACTGCTCAAAAGACCATTACAAAAGACCATTATTGAAATCACCCTCTAAAATCTTTCGAATTAAATTATATTAGAAGGAATTACTGGCTTGAGTAATGAGAAATAACAAGAAAAACTCTGAAAAATGGTACCAGGACTAAAACGGTACTATTCTATTATTTTTCAAAGTTCTTTTTCAGTGAAGTTCATAAACAGAGGTTCCGCTGCAAGAAGCTCATTTAATCTTTGGCAGATAATTTGCTATTTCTGGCAATCGCTTTTTTTAAAAAATCAGTCCTAACTGAAATTTCAGCAGTGGAAACTTTTTTTCTGCATTTTTCTTGCTGTTTCTACATCAGCCAGCACCCATAGTACAGCTCCTGCCCGGATCGCTGCACGAAACTATGCACATGCGCAAATTCTGCGCTATGGTGCTAGTAATGCGCAGGCATGAAACCGCTGCACATGTGTACGCAGGGCCGGCCTTAGGGGTGTGCGAGCACAGGGCGCCATGGCAACAAGGGCGCCGTGCGGCCGACACAGCTCGTCCTGGTGGCGGCTTCTCTCCCCCTTACCGCTGGGCGCTGGCCATCCGATATGACAGCGCTCCCTCGTCCGCCCCCCCCACCCTCCAGGCGGGGGGGGCGCAGGAGGGAGCGCTGCCTGCTGTCAGGATGGCGGAGCGGTGAGGGGGAGGGTGTGGCCACGGAGGGGTGTGGTCACTGAGGGGCGCTGTAAAGCTTTCTCGCACAGGGCGCCTAAAGGCCTAAGGCCGGCCCTGTGTGTACGTGCAACTCCATGCACGCGCAGTAGCGTGCACACACCTGTTCCTGGCACCAGGCAGGATATTTAAGGATGACTCCTGCATCTGCACCTTGCTGAGATATCTTCAGTTGTATTCTGCATTTGTGATCCTGTTTGACCCAGCTTGATTCCTGACTCTGCCTGTCTGCTGCCTGCCTTGTGACCTCCGCTTGTCTTCTGACCATCCTTCCGTCTCCTGATTTGGTACCATTCTGCTCGCTTGTGTTTGACCTGGCATGCTCCTGACTTCGCTTCTGCCTCCTGCTTCTGTACCACACTGACTGCACGTTGCCGATCTGGCTTGTTCCTGATGACTACGCTTCAGCTCCTCACACCAGTGCTGTCTGATCTGCTATCTTCCACCAAGTACCTCTGGCATTCAGTTGTCAGCACCAGCATCTCCGGTGTGTCAAGCATTCCTATCAGCCACAGACAGACTCCTCCCCCTCTACAACTACATAACACACAAAAA
>NW_017308545.1:74130-99275 GCF_000935625.1 Nanorana parkeri
AAAAAAACAAAAAAAAACCCCCAGCTCCCCCTGCCACATCCACCCTCTACAACTACAACTACTGTTTCACCTCTAGTGGGGCTCAGGCGAAAGCTGCAACAGAAGGCCTTCCTCATCACTTCAGGTTCACACCCAGTGGTGTATTCTGGTTTGGCGCTGCCCTAGGCAAGACAAAACTTAGACGCCCCCCCAACCCACTAAATTTACCCCACCCCTTCCTGTTTAATACTTTTTGCATAACCTGTCAGTCGCTGGATACAGTGCACACGCTGTATCCAGCTTTTGATATCTTCCGCTATTTGCGTAGCAGGAAAGCTATGGTCTCAGGTGGGCTCTGCAGGGTCTGTGGTGGGCTCTACGGGGTCTCAGGTGGGCTGTGAAGGATCTCTGGTGGGCTCTGCAGGGTCTCAAGCAGTGCCGCCCGAGGCAAACACCTTGTTTGCCTCGCAGCAGATACGCCCCCTACTCACACCAAGGTATGTGACAATGTCAGTGTAATGTTTCTGGTTCTTGACTTTAACATAATAAACTGTAATTTCTTTCCACTGTAAAAATTGCCTCATCTCTCCCTTTAACATAACAACTAAATAAAACTGCTTAAATAAGGTGCAGAAATTCTGTACAATATTTTTGGCTGCTGTCTTTAAAATAACAATTGTTGCTACCTTGCTACCCAATCAAGCTGCTTACATACTTTCCAGCCACTGTGCTATATGTTTAGCTATTTTCTCTGATATATGGCACTGTATATTTTATTTTAGCCTAACAACTGTCTCATCTCTGGATTGTGGAGTTGTGGTTTAGAAGTGTGTTGAAATTGTATTAAACTTTGTAAACAAGACCGTGTAGTACTGAAAAGAATATCACAAGCTATGCAATGAAACATGTTTTGCTACTGTTTGGCAATTTGTACAAAGTTGATGAATTTAGCTTTTTTTATAGTATATACCTTCTGATAGTTTGTAGATCTGTTGTGTCTGCTATTTCTGGGTTGTTACTGCTACATTAAAAAAATCTGGTGTCTGTGGACAAACTACCTAATTAAGACTTTTGAGTTGAGATCAGTCAAGTCCTGTTTGTGCTGCTGTATGTAAGCCAAGGAACAATGTAAAAGTAAATAAAATGATTACACTGCAATTTATGTGATGCCAGAATCGTGTTCTGTTTTGTAGTACTACATATAGCTTAATGGCATCTCCAAAGCATGTAATTTGAAGAATTTGTGGTTTTGCCATGACTTGCTTGCTGAACAGTAATTTTGTAAAAAATGTTTGCATTTGTATGTGTTCCCCATGGCAGTGCCCAGTTCCTTTGTTTGACAACCTTGTGCATATTAGCCTTGAAAATGACCAAAATGGATTTGCAGGAGTCACCCCCATAGACTTCAGTGAGGTTCAGTTTAACCCTTTCTCCGGCCAGAGCCATTTTTAGTGTTTTCTACACGTTATAATCCACATATAATGAATAAAATAGTGCCAGTTGCAAATGTTTATGTCCCATAATATTAGCGCAGCTCTTTATCAATCCCGTAGTTCAAATTAAAATAAAGTAAATCAAGTTAGTATTTGTGCACAAATGCCAAGCTTAAAAATTGCGTGAGCCCGTGAAACGTCAAAAAAATATAGTACCCCAAATTGTCCATAGATGACGCTTTAAAAGCCTGTACAGGTCATCAGTTTGGAGATGACCATGAATATTGGCCCTATAATTCTTGCTCTCACTCTGGTGCATGTGACAATAACTAACATGTGAGGCACAATTGTTGCGATCGTACGTAGTTGTATCCGACGCTTGCATGCATTAGTATGCACGTGTTCGTGGGATGTGGGACTTTTTAAAATTTGGGGGGTATTTTTACATTTTTAAAATATTTTATATAAAACTTTTTTTCCCAACTCCATTGCTGTCACATAAGCTCACAAGCCCCCTTTGTGATAGCGCATTGGAGGTGACAGGCTCTCTTTAAGGTGACATTAGGGATCTATTGCCCAAAAATCATACTTTTGTTAAAACAAAATACAAAAAGTAATGCACAGCACCCAAAATAAGCAACCTTCAGTCCCCACACACATATAAATGTTCCATTACTGACATGGAAACTCCCAAAGACCTGAAAGTCTATGAATGTAATTATATACTGTGAACACTATGGAAAACAGCGTTATTTGGTTGCAGGTAGACCCACCTTTGATAAAAATTGCTGAAAATACTGAACTGATTATTTCTCCTCCTTCCTTACAACACTGTTTTACTAAATGACATTGCTGTGCATTAAAAGCCTAGCTCTGGCAAGGAAAACATCTCCAGTCCTCCTCCGGAATCCTGTGTATGAACTGAGCGTTTGTACACCAGGCTTAGATTTGGTATGCCCTTAACATCTCAGCATGAAGTGTGGGTGCCCAGAATACTATGAAGATATTAACTTCAGCTTACTATCAGCCATATTTTTCTAACCTAATTAACACCTTATCTAAATCAGAAAACACAATGGTGGTCTTATTCAGTTGCAGCCTTCAAAGTGTGGTTTTAGGAAAGACACACAAAGTTAAAATGTGTAAAGAGGTCTAATACTGGATCGCATGTTAAGATCTATATAACTAATATATACTATATAACTAGACAAACATTAAGCATGTAAATAGGAGGAAGCTACTGTAACATTAGGTCAAAGCTATAGTTAGATGCATTAGGTCAAAAACTCTAATTTCTGCTCTGTGCCAACATACTGTGGTTATACAAAATGCCAATTATAACACCGAAGTTACCATTACATTATAAAATGTATCCGAATGCTAAGGGGCAATTCAAACTTCATGTATGCTTTTCGGACACCAGTGAGCTTCATGGGCCCACTCATTTTCATTGAAAAAACTATTCTGACTGTTTTTTTCACTTTTTTTTTTCACAATGCAGCTGTAATTGTTGTTTTACTACATGCAGAGCCTGTGGGTCAGGTGCCTTTATTTGGTGCAAGGAAACGATGAGCCAACAGTCCAAAAGACGCTTAAAAATAAATTTCTTTCAAATATGTATATAAATATAAAAGACTGATGTTTCAGGGACCCAGAGGCCTCCATCATCAAAGGTAAATATGATGGCCCTGCTAGCCAGCCTCCAAACAGTCCACTTCTCCAGCAAGGTAAACTCACCCATCTACGCTCCCTTTCCTCCTTTTAGATTTCTCTCTATTGCACTCAACAGAGCAATAGTATGGGGGAGCACATGATTTTCCCATGTGCCAGTCACCAGACCCCAACATTGTCACATTTGGGGGCAGGACACCATACACCTAGAGAAGCAGTGAGGGAGCGTGGTTGGGTAAGTATATCTTTGCTGGAGGGGTTGTCTGTCACTCTGCCCTGAATGAGTGTGACAAGGACTTTAATGGCAAAGTCTTTAATGCAGATTTGCCAATGCACAGGGCATAGTTTTACTAATAGAAGGAGTTTTGGGTGTACAATATTATAATTTCGTGGAGTAACTTTTCATCATTAGCCATGTTGGCTGACTGCTATAGAGTTAATAATGTCAACTTCATGAGAACATCGGCTTGGCTAGCTACAACTGATGTTCTCACTGTAAGAATTGCTGTCACATTCATGTAAAAACAGTGAGAAGAGTAGACTGAAGGAGAAAGGCCACTAAATGTTTTCCATAAAGATGCTGGTGTACATGTGCTTTTACAGACAAGATGTTCAAAAGGGTATGTAAATCATAACAATGAACTTCTCTTATTTGGTCCATTTTAGTCTGTTAAATATTCCCTTAAATGTCTCTTTTTTCATATCTGTTAAAATCATATTTCTATCTTATTTGTAATAAGTGCAAAAAATACCTGTTGACTCTGCCAGAAATCTTGTGAGCTGATAACTTCCTGTGCTCTTTGCCTGCATTGACCCTTAATAGCTACATGGTTCCCAGCTATCTTTGAGGACTAGAAGACCACATCCTTCTATGTTAAGGACAATAGCAGAGGAGTTACTGGATATTGAGTTCTTATAGGTAGATTAAGCATCAGAGATTGTTGATCCAGGGAATATCCAATTGCCTTATGGGATCAGGAAGGAATTTCCCCCCTGTTGGAGCAAATTAAACCATGCTTTATAGGGTTTTTTGCCTTCTTCTGGAGCAACAGTGGGTAATTGTGGGCATAACGTTCAGTTTAAGCTTTTTTTTTCATATCTCTATAGGTTGAATATTTGTTTTTCATATCTCTATAGGTTGAACTCGATTGACATTTGTCTTTTTTCAACCTGACTAACTATGTAATTATATCCTGTAGTTATATCCTGTTTCTCCTGTCCTGATACAGTAGGGTGAGTGATCATTGTCCTCCTAGGACTGGAAGTGCATTACTGGGAAAATCACTGGTTGAAAGTAAAGAAAGAAATCTTGATAAAAGAAATCAAAGGCAGCCACCATGTAAGGATTGGTAAATTTAAATATGTTAATTTTTTTTATTTTTGGGTTTGGATACACTTTAAGTGGAGGTTTTCAGGATTGTGAGATTTTTTCAGATTACAGCTCCACATTATCTAGAAGAGGTAAAACCTCAAGTTTGCATTATTGCATTTTTTTTTTTTTTGCATTATTGGGTTTGATGGTTACTGGATGTCTATTTCACAATGAAAAAGGAAACTTATAGACCATTTAATCATTTTGCTATATTTGTTTTATTTTATGGAAAGCAACAGGATGAGCAGCACCACACATAAGCAGGAAGAGGTATACTCCAGGCTGTATGGGAACAAAGCTAACAACTATGATGGGGATATTCTGGAGTTCACAAGAGACATGCAAAGTGGCTGAAACTGCATATAACTAAAATATTGGGTTGGCTGACCCTTTGAAAAAATTGCATTCAGTAATGCATATGAAAGAAAAGGTAAAAGGAAGGATCTATGGTCTTTTCTTGGTTTCCTTGTTGATCCACTTCATGTAGTCTTTAGTCAGCCGAGTGGAGACATCAGCCCCATTTGGAATTCCACACAGCAGAGACCCGAAAGACATAATACCCTTTAGGAAGCCTCCACACAATAATGGACCTCCGCCATCACCCTGAAATGAAAACACAGCCATTTTAAGAACAATAATAGTTTAAGGAATCACACAGGAGGTGACACTTTTTTATTTGCAGTAGGATTACCTGAGCAATTTATTAAAGCAATTTATTAACCCCCTTCATGACTGAGGCCCTTTTTTCAATTTTTGCACCCATGTTATATTCCACATTTTAGGCCTGAAAATGACGTAAAACCCCCCAACATTATATATTTTCTGAATGCCAAACTAAATCCGAAAACAAAATGTAACATATTGCAGCCCACCACTCTTTAGATGTAGCGGTTGCGTTCGTTTTCTTTTTTCAGGCTAAAACATTTTCAGCAAGTACAAAAAATAAATGTTGATCTTATCAGAAGTGCAGTGTCCTTATTACTTCATGTGAGCTATGAAGAAAACACAAACATCCTTATCTCCATCGTGTTGAAGAAGAACTTCAGGCAAAACTTTTATTAACCCTTGCAGTGGGGCTACCCCCGCACTGCAAGGGTTAACTGCTCGTTTTTCTCTAGGTGCTTAAAAGAAAAAAGTTATCTTCATACGATCCAAGGAGCTGGCTTGCTCTTAGACCGATCCATCCAGCCTCTCCCCCCTCTGCTACAGCAGTCCAAAGTCCCGTAAATCATCACATTCTATGCACTGTGTATAGACGTGAGGATGCCGAGGAACATTACAATGCTGCAGCGTAGGAGGAGAGAGCCTTCAGAGACCGGAGGAGCAAGCAGCCAGCTCAGCGGTTCAGGTGAGTACAATAAACTCCCCATTAACCAGCATTCAAGCAATAAGCACTCTAAAGCAACTGGCAAATTGCAATAGCCAATAGCAGGCTGGCTATTGCACCATCCCACTCAGCAGAGGAACGGACCTGAGAGAGAATTTTCTCTCTCAGGTCCGCTCCTCCGCTCAGTGGGCGAGGTTTCAATAACCAGCCTGCTATTGGCTATTGCAATTGCTATTTTATTTGTCCTGATTTATAGGGTATATCACATGTCTGGGATTTCAGTTTATTTTGAGAGTTATAGGTCACAAAGTACAAGGAGTGAAATACTATCAGAATGTGGAACAATTTTAGAATGTGGTTTGTTTGTCTCCTAACTTTAATAGCCTCCTCGGCACTATATTTTCTCATTTTTTGTATTAAATTTTTTTTTTTTTACTTTTTAAACTTTTTCTTTTTTTACATTTTAAAAACTTTAAAAAAGGTTTAAATTTTTTAAAACTGGGGGCACTAAACGTTTATTTTTTTATTTACAGGGGCTTTTGATACTAAGTATTCTGAGGAGATACTGTATTCTGCTCAGAGATACTTTGCACACTAAGCCAGCTTCCAGCTCCACAACACAGTGAGTTGAAAGCCTGCTCAGTGGCTGTCACAGCACGGTGATTATAGCGATTACCTCTCTGCTGGGACCACCTAAATTGCTGTTTAGGATCTGTCTCGGACACCGAGAGACCCAGCAACAGCATTAACTCAATGAGCGCTGGACCAGCACTCATTGTACTGCATGACAGGATTATTCCGTCACCGGACGTCAAGGAAGTGACCGTAATGGAATAATCCTGTCAGAGGTCGGGAAGGGGTTAACTATTAGTCCCAACAATCCTCCATGTAATAGAGATGAAAAAAGTCATACATGTTTAAAGTTCAGTGTGGGTGACGACCATGGCTATCTCACCATGGCTATGTCATATATCATATGAAAATGTGTGTAGCAATGGAAGGACAGGGCATGTGTTTTTTGCAGGTTCACCATTTATGAAATATTGTATATGAAAATCGTTTGCATTCATATCCAGCCAGCAGGTGGTAGGCTTTGTACATTATTAACTTTCCTAAAAGAAGCTGTTGTTTACCTACTTAAATAGTTCTTGCTGAACTTTAGAGCCATAAGTGAATAAATCAGAGCAGCAACTCCTCCTTATTCACTCCCTACCGCCAATGGGCTTCCTTTAGATTTAGATCTTTATTATATATTTTTTATAAAAAGTTAAAAGTTACAAAATAGTATCAAATGTATAAACCTAAAATAAATAAAGTTCTCCAAAGTCAATAAAGTTTTATTTTAACTACAGTAGTGTGCTCTGAACCTGTATACATACAGTATATGAAGATTACCATTCTACAGTATATAGTGACCTAGTGCAAGAGTGCCCAAATACAAGTGCAATTGCTGCCCGATCCATTGTTTGCACATTTTTTTGTATTCATTTTATACTCACATTACAGAATCCCATTGATGCTTCTTTCCCGCTGGTGCATACCATGTCCTTTGTGATCTGAACTGTTGGCTTCCACTGATTAACACATTTCTTCCTGTCTATAACCGTCACTCTTGCCTCCATTAGCTTGTCTGAATTGTAAGAATTTTTGTTATTGGTCTTCCCCCATCCAGCTATACCACAGACGCTGCCAGGTTTAACTTCTGGAAATGTCTCAGGAAAACGTACGACATTCACATCTTTTGTTAAATTTGCTGTGCCTGACAACTTAAAGATGATATAAAAAGTTAATTACAGTAGAAATAAGGGATGTAAATTTCTTTGTATGCTTAAAGTGTTTCTAAACCCAAGCCCAAAATATATACAGTACTGAGCAAACGTTTTAGGCAGGTGTGCTGTAATGCTGTAAAGTAAGAATGCTTTCAGAAATAAAAGTGTTTGTGCTGCCTCAATAGTTGTATTTACAGCCGCAGTTATTATTCACGTTAGTTGTCCTTTAAATAGGAGCATATGTTATTTAAATTAATATTAACCAAGTACAGTACTGATATTTTTTTCTCGGTACTCGCCAATACTGAATACAGATACTGGAAGTCCCATTAAGGAAGCCATGCGTCGTGTAATGACTCGCCGCCCGGCTTCCTGATTAACCGGGAAGCCGTTTCCATGTTCCCTCGTCACTAGCTCATTACCCACCTCCCGGCTTCCTGGTGACGAGGGAGCATGGAGCCGGGCAGTGTGTAATGACTCGTCACCTGGCTTCCTGAAAGGCATCAGGAGCATTTGGGCAAGTATGAGTACTTACCCAAATACTCGGTTTCGGCAGCGATACCGATACCAATTGGTATCGGTGCATCCCTAATATATATATTTATATATTGCAAGGTTTAAGTTTTTGCTGATGTCACATGTAGACCAAAGGTCATCCCTTTAATATGCGTATGAATGAAACAGTAAATGCACTGTAAAAATACATTGTTACTTCATATTCCTCAATGACACTTACAGACACTATGTGGAGGTACCATTTTGCACAGGAGAGGCTGTAGGTGAATGCATCTCACGGCAGTGGCGTACCTAATAACCAAAGGGCCCTGGTGCAAGATTTTATCTTGGGCCCCCTCCTAAGACGGTGCCCAGCTGCCCAGACCGCTCACATGGGTACCGGCCGTACCCCCCTGATGGCGGTGTTCTATCAAAGTTTGTGACTACGTTAGAATGTGTGACTGGTCACATGGTCACACGTTTTAACGTAATCCTGATCTCACTGGGCCCCCCCACAGTCTCAGGCCCCCGTGCGGCCGCACAGGCGGTATTTCCGTCCCTGTCTCACGGCTTAATATACAATTTCAATTGGAACATAACTTTAAATGCCTGCTACAGTATTTCTTGAGCACAGAAAAACATGTTTTGGTATATTTACCTGTAGAAGCTGGAGATTATTAATATGTTTCTTCGTGTTATATTTCTGATGTGTAATTGATTTTATAACTGTAAATTGCTGTCTCTGTTTTTCTCTTGTTGCCTTTATTGAGCGAACACCAAGGTCAACAGTTGTCGTTCTGTCTCTAAAAATAATCAAAAAGATAATATATATCTAAATATATTAATATTTATACCTAAAAGTTAGAAAGAGTCATAATTTTACAGAATGTATTCTTGAATAGTAAAATCCTGTATAATTAAAATATATAATTTTTTAGAGTGACTCCTCCTCACATTGATGAGTTGTATGGCCTGTTCTGGATTCTGGAGACTAACTACAGGAAACGCAGAGGAAGAAACTGTTCCTGGGACAAACCAGTCTGATACATTGTTTCAATTACTGTATATTCCCAATCATTAAACACAAAATAAACTAAAATATCTACTTCATTCACAAATTTAGTTCTGTTACCTTCTGTTTGAGCTTCCAGTAAGCTAACATAGAAGAATAAAAAAGGTAACACTACACCCAGTTTTAGTGAAAATTAGAACTACAGGTGCTCAATACCCAATATGTTACCATTTTTGAGTAAGAGCAGATTGAAGAGGTTTTCAGAGATTTAATGCAGTAGCCCTATTTAGTTTGAGGGGTAGAGTGTGCTAGTTGCACAATGTGTAATCCTAATACCCACTCTACCCTCAATCTAAATAGGAAGTCCAGAACCTGCAGTGCACCGCTGAAGCCCAAACCATAAGCAGTAAACAGGCACACAGTGATTATTCCAAATGTATGTAACGCATTCCAACAATCATGTCATAGAATTTCAGCCTCCAACAACCTTAGTCAATGCAGATTGTTATAAATGCAAATTGGTAAAAATACCCTCTTCACCCACAGGGTGGTACAGCGACCAAGTGCTTAGCACTTGTGCCTGGCGGCACTGGGTGTTCTTGGTTTGAATCTTGAACAGGACCCCATCTGTCAGGGAAGTTCAGTCAGTGTCCATAGTGCAGCCTCTGCACGTACTCATGCACGACCCATTGCGCATAAATATGCGTGAAGAAAGCTTTATGGTGCCAATATTGCATATGCACGGAGCAGTGCGCGCATCCGCAAGCCACAGCACGCATGCGCTGACGTGCACACGCACATTCCTGCCGAATGGGCTATTTAAGGATGCTTGTTGCACTTGCACATTGGTGAGAGATCTTCAGCTGTTCCATATGCTATTGTCTGACTCTGTGCCTGAATCTGTATTTGACCTGGCTTGTTTCCTGATCCTGCAGTCACCTGCCTACCTTCTGACCCCGGCTTACCCACTGACCATTCTTCTGGATTCTGATTTGGTACTGCTCTGCCCGCAAGTTGCTGACTCGGTTTGCCTTCTGACATCAAAAAGATAATATATATCTAAATATATTAATATTTATACCTAAAAGTTAGAAAGAGTCATAATTTTACAGAATGTATTCTTGAATAGTAAAATCCTGTATAATTAAAATATATAATTTTTTAGAGTGACTCCTCCTCACATTGATGAGTTGTATGGCCTGTTCTGGATTCTGGAGACTAACTACAGGAAACGCAGAGGAAGAAACTGTTCCTGGGACAAACCAGTCTGATACATTGTTTCAATTACTGTATATTCCCAATCATTAAACACAAAATAAACTAAAATATCTACTTCATTCACAAATTTAGTTCTGTTACCTTCTGTTTGAGCTTCCAGTAAGCTAACATAGAAGAATAAAAAAGGTAACACTACACCCAGTTTTAGTGAAAATTAGAACTACAGGTGCTCAATACCCAATATGTTACCATTTTTGAGTAAGAGCAGATTGAAGAGGTTTTCAGAGATTTAATGCAGTAGCCCTATTTAGTTTGAGGGGTAGAGTGTGCTAGTTGCACAATGTGTAATCCTAATACCCACTCTACCCTCAATCTAAATAGGAAGTCCAGAACCTGCAGTGCACCGCTGAAGCCCAAACCATAAGCAGTAAACAGGCACACAGTGATTATTCCAAATGTATGTAACGCATTCCAACAATCATGTCATAGAATTTCAGCCTCCAACAACCTTAGTCAATGCAGATTGTTATAAATGCAAATTGGTAAAAATACCCTCTTCACCCACAGGGTGGTACAGCGACCAAGTGCTTAGCACTTGTGCCTGGCGGCACTGGGTGTTCTTGGTTTGAATCTTGAACAGGACCCCATCTGTCAGGGAAGTTCAGTCAGTGTCCATAGTGCAGCCTCTGCACGTACTCATGCACGACCCATTGCGCATAAATATGCGTGAAGAAAGCTTTATGGTGCCAATATTGCATATGCACGGAGCAGTGCGCGCATCCGCAAGCCACAGCACGCATGCGCTGACGTGCACACGCACATTCCTGCCGAATGGGCTATTTAAGGATGCTTGTTGCACTTGCACATTGGTGAGAGATCTTCAGCTGTTCCATATGCTATTGTCTGACTCTGTGCCTGAATCTGTATTTGACCTGGCTTGTTTCCTGATCCTGCAGTCACCTGCCTACCTTCTGACCCCGGCTTACCCACTGACCATTCTTCTGGATTCTGATTTGGTACTGCTCTGCCCGCAAGTTGCTGACTCGGTTTGCCTTCTGACTTTGCCCTGCTTCTTGATTTTGTACTTCACCTGCCTGCAAGTTACCAACCTGGTCAGTCTCCAACTCTGCTTCATCTGCTTGTCCTGGTGCTAACCCTTCGCTGCTAACATCCTCATCTGATGGTCACCTTCTTGTGCCACGTCCAGCATCCAGATCTCTGCACCATCTACCCTGCCGTGTACAGCATCAGCCTCCGGCACTTATGCCTCTCTCAGTCTGTAATCATTCTGTTCCATCTCCAGGGGTACTCAGATGAGAGCTGCAGGAGGAGGCCTTCCTCGTCAATTCAGACTCACACCAAGTTATGTGACACTATCCATGAGGAGCTCTCTTTGGTTTCCTCTGGGTACTCTGATATCCTTCTATACTCCAAACACTTGCTGGTAGGTTAATTGGTTTCTGTCTGAATTGGCCCTAGTATGTGTGTACAAATTGGCTATGCATATGTTTTATCACATTTAGTATGGCAGTCCCTGGCTGAGTAATTTGTAAAGGGTTAAGGAAAGACTGGGTGACTCTTAAAAAAAAATGTCCATGAAAATTCTATGGAAAAAGGCTTTGAAGTGTATCAGTCATGGTCAGAGCTGGCCCATAGAATTGCAAAGAGTTGGATATAACTGAATGAAACTTCACACGCAGGTGTTATTCCCACATTCAAACTCACAAATGAATACAAACTATTATTAAAGAGTTCCATTTATAACAAAATTGAAAACTATGCAACAAGTACCAGGCAAGAAACATGGGAATAGTAGGTATAAATGTAACAACAATTTTTACTTTATATACAAATATACATTCTACCTAAAGTTTAGACCTTGGGGCATTCTAGACCAGAGCCTGAAATCCAGAAAACCGCACTCATCTGAAGTCTCTGATATGCATCTCCACCCAGGGGCGGATCCAGAGTCTATTCTCGGGAGGGGCAGTGCCAGAAAATTAAGTTTTGCTTACAGAATGGTTAATATTTTATTTAAGACGGTTTCCCAGCCAACTACAATTAAGCAGGCCAAACAACATGCAGCCGGCTTCCCTGGCAATCAGGAAGCCGGGCGGCATGTCATTACCCGCTGCCGGCTTCCTGATTACCCGGGAAGCCTGCTCCATGCCAGTGGAAGCACCGGTATTCTTATTCAGTATCGGCGAGTACCAAAAGCAAAATATCGGTACTCGCACTTGATACCGAAAAACCGGCATTGGTGCATCCTTAGTTTTGATGAAAACAATTTTTTTGTATTGGGACAAGTAGATTGTCATGAAGGCCAAGTAGATTCGGCCCCCGCTTTATCCCTTGGACAAGTTGTTTTTAAAAAAATAATTCCACACCCCTGATTACACAACAATGCAGAATAGCATCAGCTATAGAGGACTACAAATCCCAGCAATATATTATACAACAATGCAGAATAATATCACCAGCTATAGAAGTCTACAAATCCAAGCAAAACATTATACAGCAATGCAGAATACCACCGACTATAGAGGACTACAAATCTCAGCAATGCTATTTACACCAACGCGGAATACCACTGACTCTAAAAGACTACAAATCCCAGCAACACATTATACAGCACCAACTATAGAGGACTACAGATCCCAGCAACACATTATACAGTAATGCAGAAAGATATGAAGCTACATACTCTGTGTTGCTTCAGGATCACAGCCTCGTGTCTCCAGGGTCTCAGGATGGCTCTCTGGTGGTCGGTGCAGGGCTCTCTGGTGGGCAGTGCGGTATTTAGTCAGACTCAGGGCATTCCAACATATATTACAAAAAGCTTACATTTTTTTAGATATGGGAGACAGAGGGATGCTTTGTCCTCTGCAAAGACTTCCCCCCACCCCACCTCAACGTCGGGCCCCTATCATTCAGTTTTGGGCACCAGCTGCTTGCTGCTACTGTTGTAGAATCAGCACAGTAGCAGCAAGCAGCTGGTGCCCAAGACTGAATAAAGGGCCCGATGCTGAGGTGGGGGAAGCCTTTGCAGAGGACAGCAGCTGTGCTCTGCAAAGACTTTCCCCACCCCCACGTTGGGCCCCTATTCATCCCTGGGCACCAGGCCAGCTAATTGCTGCTACTGTACTGATCTCTGCAATGGCTTCCCCCACCCCAGCGTCAGGCCCATATTATTCAGTTTTGGGCACCAGCTGCTTGCTGCAACTGTTGCAGAATCAGCACAGTAGTAGCAATCAGCTGGTCCCCAAGAATGAATTGGGCCCAATGCTGGGGTAGGGGAAGCCTTTGGCTTCCCCTATGTCGGGCCCCTATTCAGCCTTGGGCACCAGGCCAGCGAATGGCTGCTACTGTACTGATCTCTGCAAAGGCTTCCCCTCTCTCCCCACCTCAGTGTCGGGCCCCTATTATTCAGTTTTGGGCACCAGCTGCTTGCTGCAACTGTGCTGATGCAGAATCAGCACAGTAGCAGCAAGCAGCTGGTGCCAAAGGCTAAATAGGGGTCCGACGTTGGGGTGGGGGAAGAATGTGCAGAGATCAGTACAGTAGCAGCTGGTGCCAAAGGCTGAATAGGGGTCCGACGCTGTGGTGGGGGAAGCCTTTACAGAGGACAGCTGCTGTCCTCTGCAAAGGCTTTACCCACCGCCACCACAGCGTCGGGCCCCTATTCAGCCTTGGGCACCAGGCCAGCTGCTTGCTTTTAGGGCTTGTTCACATCGAATGCGTGTGCGTTCTAGAGCGGTAGCTGCTAAAACGCACCGCGATCGCTGTGAAACTTACACCCGCCTTTTGGGGTGAGAGGGGGCGTGGCGGTGCATTTAATTCAATGACACCGCTTCCATGCCCCCCCACAAGCCATGTGATTGAACGCCTCGCAAAACTTTGCGTTGCATATTTTTTGTGTTTGCAGTGGAACGGAACGCTGGCAAAGTTTTGTGAGGCGTTCAATTGCACTGCGGGCGTGGACGGGCGTGGAAGCGGTGCCATTGAATACAATGCCACGCCCCCTCCCGCCCCAAAACGCAAGGGGAAGTTTCTCAGCAATCGCGGTGCGTTCCAGCCGCTACCGCTCTTGAACGCACACGCTTTAGGTGTTAACAAGGCCTAACTGCAAACGCAAAAAATAGGGCAAGCCCTATTTTTTGCGTTTGCAGTGGAACCGAACGCTGGCAAAGTTTTGTGAGGCGTTCAATTGCACTGCGGGCGTGGACGGGCGTGGAAGCGGTGCCATTGAATTCAATGCACTACCACGCCCCCTCCCGCCCCAAAAGGCGGGGGGAAGTTTGACAGCGATCGCGGTGCGTTCCAGCAGCTACCGCTCTTGAACGCACACGCTTTTTCGGTGTGAACAAGGCCTTTCTGTGACCTCTGCAGAACGCACCAGCGTGGGCCATAAAAACTCAGCCCCAGGACACCAAGTCTCAGCTGCAGCAGCAGCCTTCCCCCCAGCCAGTCCCAGACTCACTCAGGTCAGCTGCTGCTGTTCCCTCCCCCAGCCCTCTGCTGGCTTACCAGTGCAGTGAAAAACAGCCTCAGGCTCTGCAGCTCAGCCCCCACTGCACTTGCTTATCCTTTCCTGTTGCCCGTTCCGTGGCCATCCCAAGAAAAGAAAAAAAAATTACCTTCCTGCACGTCACGTGGGCAGGAACGTACCAAAATGGCATATGGACAGGGGGATCGGCCCGGGACGTACCATTTTTTTGTACGACCGCGGCGGACCCAGCAAGAAGCAGTCACGGAGACCTTGCCAATCCCTGGTCGGAACATACAGCTGTCCCTCCTCCGTGTCACAGACTTTACTACTGCAGTTCATTGTAAAGTCTGTGACACGGAGGAGGGACAGCTGTCACTACACACTGCGGGTGGCTGGCCGTGGATGCAAGAGTCGGGACAGGAGCTGCACTAATCTCGGGGGGGGGCAATTGCCCCGTTGCCCACTCCCGCCCCCCTGGATCCGCCACTGTCTCCACCCCTAATTACGTGAAAACTAGGTCATAACCCGATCACACTTTCCAAAAGCAATTATTTACAGCTAACCAAAATCAGTTTCTTAAAGAAAGCTTGCCATAAACCTGTGTGAGCCACTTTGAGTGGCTGATGAAAAATGTATAGGATTAGGTTACAGATACTGAAAACTGTATGTCAGCATTGTCCGTAGATCTGGAGATATTGGCAGCTACAGTTAAATGCAGATGTCCATTTCTTTCAAAATGGCATTGGACCCGACCTTCTCTCCTCCAACCCTCTCTACGAGCTAGTGAGGCTGCCTGTCACATTCTGCCAGGACCAATAGATATTCTCAAGAAGAGGGAGTGGGTTGGGAAAGGTTACATTTTACATTAAAAGTGGATTTATGACTTCAGCTACCTATATTTCCAGGTCTACTGACAAGTTTGACATGCAGTTTTTAATGAAGGTAAACTCTGCTTTTGCATTGTTTCACTATATAAATTTCCCTGGCTTGTGACACATCCACACCTTGCACTGGATACATATGGCAAGCACCACTATGCTAAGTACTCTACAATGCACCTGGAAAACTAGGCCACTTTGGTCTGTCATTGGACAGTATATACTCCTGCTTATGAGTAGGTGCTCCCTTCCTAGGAAATTTACTAGTGACTTATACAAGATAACTAAAAGCAGAAGTACTACTGCTCCCAGTATAGATTTCTACCAGAAATATATGTAGTCACACCAATATATATATAATGCAAGCTTTATATAGATCAAACAGATAATGTTACATACGATACAAACACGAACATTCAGGAATGACAAATAAAATGATCATATGTCCTATAAGAATGGTGCACCTATACCATTTACCCGACGTGACCCCGTCTTTTATATTTTACCAAAAAATTGGGTAATAATAAATGTTTTATCATTTAATATAGGGGAAACTGTTTTTTTTTTTACATTTCGGTGATTTTTCCTTAATATAGTAAAAAAATAAAAACCCCAGTGGTGAATAAATACCACCAAAAGAAAGCTCTATCTGTCCCCAAAAAAGGGTATAAAATTCATTTCAGTACAGCGCTGCATGACGGAATAAATGTCAGTCAAAGTACCGCAGCGCTGAATACTGAAAAATGGCCTGGATGGGAAGGGGGTTTAACACCGCGGATGTCAACTGGTTAATGTAAACAAAACCACAGAAAGTGTATAAAAGAACAGTTCCCTACACTTGTAAAGCCAGAAGGGTTACTCTAAGCCAGCTATTCTGTACACACAGCTATATGCTTCAGTCTTCTCTTCCTACCTTTGTTGTTCCCCTCTGGCCCTCTATGCTATGGGCATAGATGGAGGGGTGTGTACATGGATAGAGAACTGGCTAAAGGAACGGGTACAGAGAGTATCAATAAATGGCGCCCTCTCAGACTGGGCTAGTGTCATTAGCGGTGTGCCTCAGGGTTCTGTGCTGGGACCGATGCTTTTCAGCCTGTTTATTAACGACATCGGGGACGGATTACACAGCGATATCTCAGTGTTTGCTGACGATACCAAAATTGGGAGGGTTATAGAAACAAACCAAGATAGTATAACATTACAAGAGGACCTGGATAGAATAGGGGAGTGGGCAACTTTATGGCAGATGAGGTTTAATGTTGATAAATGCAAGGTTATGCACTTTGGGTTAAAAAACAAGCAAATGGGTTATACAATAATGGGTATGCTGCTAGGGAAGTCTGAAATGGAGAAAGATTTGGGGGTCACTGTAGACCATAAACTCAATAATAGATTACAATGCCAGGTTGCGGTAAGCAAAGCTAGTAGAGTCCTGTCCTGCATCAAGAAGGGAATATTTTGCAGGGATAAGTCTACAATTTTGCCACTCTATACATCACTGGTTCGGCCCCACCTGGAGTATGCGGTGCAGTTTTGGGCACCGGTACACAGAGGGGATGTCCTTGAACTGGAGAAAGTCCAGCGAAGGGCGACCAAACTCATCAAAGGGATGGAGGACAAGAGCTATGAGACATGGTTACTAAATTTAAATATGTTCACGCTGGAACTAAGGAGATTAAGGGGGGACATGATTTTCATGTACATAACGGTAATATACAGGGGTACAAGTACTCCTAATAACGAGATGACTCAGGGATCTATACACACACACACAATTGGTTGGACTTGATGGACATGTGTCTTTATTCAACCTCAAATGCTATGTAACTATGTAACTCTAGGAGCCTATAAATTGAAAACAGGGATACATTCCTATGCTATTAAGGAAATATACTTGGGACTTGCACATCCGCAATTAAGAAATCCGACCTTTCCCTTACAATGATATCCAAATCATGTTTGGATAACAGGACATACTAAGTCACTGATCTCCCCAAACCTGACCCCAAATTTGTATTATTGTGGCTTATATGACTAGGTGGTAGCTAGGTAATAGCATTATACATTACACCCACGGTTTGTGTTTTTGACATGTACCACCCACAGGTACTCACATTGATTTTATCTTTTGTTTTTTTACACATACCACCCACACACTAAGAGCAGCTAAATTCCTCATGTGTTACACTATAGCCCATATTTCATATTAGTCCAAATATACAGAATGCACTTGCTCACATTAGGACTAATACCAGATATGGACAGTGATGTCACAATCACACAGAGATACCCCCCCAGAGTCCCTTAAAATTTAAACTGTGCTGCTTCTGGGATCCCCCTCATTGCTCTACCCCTAGATTGAGTAGTGTGGAGAGGGGGACCATGGCCCTCCTCTTGGTACCTGCTAAAGAAAGATATACCCCCATAGCACACGTACGGACACTGATGGTACCTGAAACGTAAATATTAGTAACATTAGTAAACAATTTTCTAAATGGTGTGGCGCTTTTACTCATTTACATTTCTCAACCCCCATCACCATTGAACTGTTTGGGGGTACTCATGGGGGGAAGGAAAGTGGCTCTTAAACCCCCCCCCATGCTGAAGAGCCCATTGGCCATTAACATTAGGAACCAGTACAGTACAGTACAGCCCACTTGTTTTGGAGGTACCAACACACATACCTGGTGTGCTGGGCTGGTTAGCTCTGGGAGCTGGCAGATCATGTTTTTTTTACATATTAATAAAAAATGACAACTAGCCCCCATAGTGCTAATATTTTTGTATAAACCTTGTTCAGTGCTATGGAGAGTTCCCAAAAGCAAGTTTGCATGCAGACTTAAAATCTATATGACAGCTCAATGCACTTCTAACATTTGACAACTGTTATGGCAATCTAATTAGCAGATTAGTATGTGGACCTTAACTGAGTTTCTTATGAACCTTGAATCAATAAATCAGGCCCATTGAGTTTCTAACCTGGGACAAGTACAGGTTACATAACCTGAAGTCAGAACTCAGAATCTGCATACTTGTTCTAGATCAAAGCCTCAGAAATCTTTAAACCCTCAGAAATCTTTAAACCATTGGAACAGCATGATAGTCAGGGAAGCAGAATTTTCAGATATAGAGGTTAGTGATGGAACCTCCATATCCTCTCACTACAATTTTTCTTTATATTAAAAGACAACAAAATCAATAAATTCCACTACTGCAATGGGAATAACAGCATGAATTTTAAAAGTGAAGGTAATTTATGCAGTATCTAAGTTTGTTCTACAGTGCAATTGTAATGAAGTTTCTGCAAGAATGTCAGTATTATAGCTCAGAGGAAGTCAAAATGAAAGAAACGTATGCATTCATTTTTAGCTTGTTGTTTTCACACTTGTCATTGGAAACTTCTCACTTAGAGGTGATGTTTGCTGGGAGGATGTTTCACCTTTACTCAAAATTATCTTTAATGATTCAAGAAACAGGAAATCTAAAAGTTGTTACAGTACAATAAAACAAAATGCCCAACATATCATTTAGACTTTAGTATACATCACATACACTTGATTTCTGTGTCCAGCACTGTCAGAAACTTGTGTGGTCCATCACAAAAAACAAAACAGGTGCATATTCACAAACTGCACTTAGCCAACTTGTAAGACAACATTTTTAAGCATGTAAAAGCATTTAATGATGTCTTTTCTATGCATTTGCTATACTATTATTTGTCATAATTCCCAACTGTCCCTCTTTTGGAATCCCTCTATCTCTCTTCTCTCCATATTGTCTATCTTATACATGCAATGTAGAGACTTGTATAAAAATATCATCACGTTAAACCACCCAGCAGTTTGGACTCCAGTGGTGTGTTGTTTGCGCACGTGTTCCTGGGCCTGCACATTTGCTGCATCCCACTCTACTAGCTGGCTTTTGAAGTTTATATTATTTTGCTATTGGTGTGTGCAAGGCATACAGTATAAGAAGTCAGGGACTCAGCGTGCCAGGTTCCACCTATAATGAGGTATCAATTTTGGGTGCATTCTTCTTTTAGCTCATAAAATGTTTATACTTTATGCCCTACATCTAAATATCTGCATAATTTCAAATGCTAGCAGAAAAGAAAGTAGGTTTGAAAAAGCATCAGTGTTTAAGTAAATGAACTGTTGTAGTGTTTTTTATTGCTGATGTTGACCACCAGGCATCATTATAATGCACAAAGAGTTTGTCTTTTACTCTTTGGGGTCTAGTTCTAAAAAAACAATTTGCATTCATCCTGTGCGAATTAACCAGACTGATGTGGCAATATCAAATGTTCTTAAGTATTTTCTCTTCTGTTTGAATTATATTTTTTTCTCACTGGAAATTATTACGGTATGCCATTTTTATCATTTACATCAATAGCAAGCAGTTCTACTGTCACATTTGTAACAACCTCTGTCAATCAAGCAAACAGCAGCTGTAAGACTTAGGCTGGCCATAATCCTGTCAATTTTTCTAGTTCAATCTGCGGGCTGAACGAAAAAACTTTATTTGATTCCTCCATCAGCACAAACAACGTGTCGATCGAGGAATCGCTGCTGTTTGCATTGTATTCTGACAGGTGCCGCCGACACCTGTCAGAATACCCGATCACAGCGGGTAGCTCATTGGCTGCCGGCTCTGATTGCATGAAGATTTTCCAGCCGGCTCCTTTGATCAGCTGATCGAGGAATGCCGGTTGAAGGGGAGCCGACAGCCCCACACACTGTGCAAATTTCAGCCAGTACATTAAAAAGTGGCCTAAATTCGGCAAGTTTATGGGCATATTTAATGTAATGTGTTACAGTTACACTACAGTTACAGCCTCATTAAAGCAGAACTCCAGTAAAAATCAGTTTGTAATAATCTTCTGGGTTTCAAATAGTTACATCTCAGGAGCTATATTTCACCTCCTGGATCATTGTCTGTTCCTTAGAAAGATACACAGGACCACTGCTGTGTATGAAAGTCTGCTGTTGGATCACTTCCCGGCATCAGTAAAGTTTTAATTTATACGGAACAGACAACAGTCTAAGGGACAGCATACACCTCCTGAGATTTAACTATTTGTAGGAACTATTTGCATGTGCTTGACCAAGGGAAATTTGCCCCTTTGCCTTTTTTGCCAGGCATCCAATGGACACAACAAATGAACTATGACGAGAGGCCTGCGTTTTGTAAATGTGCCATATATAGATATTAATTACTACTTACACTCTGCATTCAGCTGCTGTCAATACCCATCCAGGTTTAATTAAAGTTCCCCCACAAAAAGTTTTTCCTGGGGTTCTCACGAGGGCCATGTATGGCCTTAGTCCAGCTTCCTTTCCACCCACAATTTTCAAAGACACACCTATAATTCAAAAGATTAAATTACTACACATTTCTGCATATCGAATTTATGAGACTAAATGGCCAAAAACCTATATGGGCTTAATGGACAGTCCATTCCAAAAGCAAGTCTGCCAAGAAGGATCCTCCTCCTCCTCCTCCTCCTCCTGTTTATATTAGCAGTCTACAAACAGATACTTCTAGATAATTGCTGATTTTTTTATTCTTTGCATACCTTATTTTTCTTTTCTTCCCCAGTCTTCTCACAGTGGCAATTTTTACTAAGCTCAGATGAATCCATCTCCCTTTACTTCCTGGAACTCTGGCACATGTGATTAGGACATGTGACCATGCACATTATCTCAGAGGAGGAAAATGCCTTTCCTTGATATATTTCATGAGATTAGAGAGGAGATTTCCCAGCAATGCACTGCTGATGTAACCTTCCCAGGATGCAATGCTTTGGCACATTACATAATTTGTGCCAGAAGTGGACCAGGTAGTAGATGAACTCTATTTGTAAGTAAAATGAAAATATGTTTCTATAACTAATGAATGCAAGACAATTTAATATTAGCATCCAGAGCTGCCGCTAATGTGATTTTTAGTGAAAGGGGGTAAAGGTCCACTTTAAGTAGAGCTAAAGTAAGTGATCAAGTTAAGGTGTCCATACACTGCAAATCCCGCGATCGTACGAGAATCGTGCAGTGTATGGAAGGCGTGCGGCCGTTTCTACTGTACGGGCGCACGTCTTCCGTCGAACCAGCAGGCTAGAAAACCCGCCGGGAATCGTACGATTCTCTGCGAGTTAGTGGCCTGCTGGTTCACCAACTGCCGAACGGGCCGGTGTGCGTACGCGCACACAGCCCGTTTGCAGTCATCGTAAGCCTGCCTTCATTGCGGTCGTCGTAAGCCCGCCCCTCAGGGGGGCGGGCTTGCGATGATCGCAAGTACGATCTGCCTGTCCAAGATGGGCAGATCGTACGTTTTTTTAAGTACTTTACAACCCTCGCAAGACAAAAGTCTTGCGAGGGTTGTAAAGTGTATGGGCACCTTTACTCTACACCAAGCTCATCAAATCAAGTCTTTCAGAGCTCGCTTTGTGCACAGGTGCAAAGTCATGCTGAACCTAAAATGGGCCTCTCCCAATCTCTTGCCACAAGCTTTTAAGCACATCATTGTTGTTTATTGCATTTATGCATTTATGTATGCATTTATGTTAAAAACATGCATTTATGTTAAAAATAATCTAAATACGCATATAAGGGATGATATCACGTCAAACAGTAGGGAAGACGTGGAATCCTTATGGCTAGAACTGGATACCAGGGACGATAGTCGTAAACTTATTGTGGGTATTTGTTACAAACCTCCTAGTATTGGGGAGGAGGGGGAGGCCCATCTTCAGTCCGAAATTGGAATTGCGGGGAGGGAGGGCAATGTAGTCGTGATGGGCGACTTCAATAACCCGGATATTAATTGGGCTAATGGAACCTCAAGTTCAAGCAAGGAGGGTCGATTTTTGAACATGTTGAGAGACAACTTTATGGACCAGATGGTGGAGGTCCCAACTAGAAAAAATGCCATCCTAGATTTAATCATTACTAATAATGCGGAGTTAATTGAGGATATTGTTGTTGCGGAGACTCTGGGCAATAGTGACCACAACGCGATCACTTTCAGTATTGATTATAGGAAAAGCAAGAGGGCTGGTAGGACAAAAACCCTCAATTTCAGAAGGGCCAACTTTGATAGACTGCACCACCTAGTGGGGGACATCAAATGGGAAAAAAATTTTCAAAATCTAAACACGGACCAAAAGTGGGAATGTTTTAAAAACACGTTACATATTGCAATTGCCAAATGTATACCATTGGTTAATAAAAGTAAAAGATCAAAAACAAAACCTGTATGGCTGAATAAAACTGTAAAGCATCACATAAAGGAAAAGCGAATGGATTTCATAAAATATAAGATAGAGGGGACGGCATTGGCGTTCCACAACTATAAAGAAAGCAATAAAAGATGCAAACTAGAAATACGGACGGCTAAAATAGAGTGCGAAAACATGTTGCCATAGATAGTAAAAAAATATATATATTTTTTACCAATATATAAACAGTAAAAAGGTAAGAAAGGAGCAGATAGGCCCAATTAAGGACGATAGAGGGAATTTAGTCACAAATGACAAGACGCATACAAATTAATTCAATGCAGTGCTCTAAAAAGGATGTAAATACACGTAAACTGAAGTGCATTTAATGAGTGTCAAGCATTGTGTTGTAATCATGTGCATTTTTTTATGAATTGCATTGAGGTGCAGGCTTTTTCACAGCAGGTGCTAAACTACATTATTACTAAATTTCCTTGATGTGCATTACAGCATGCTATGACACATTGGGGTTGATTTACTAACCTTATAAACATGCCACGAACAAGTATACACCTCTGTAGTGTGTTCCCTCCCAGCATGATCTATTGGTGGAATCTAGACACCTTTGTAGTGTGTACACACCCAGCAGGTTGTGCATGAATTGCAAGGTGATGTTGTGTAAATTAGCTCTATGTTGTGTTGCTTGCGTTGATGAATGCAGGAATGTAAATGCATGAGCTAACCATTTTTGTCTAAACTGTGAAGCAGCATTATATATGCATCATGTGCATGATTTTTCCATATATGGCATTAGTGGAAATATGCTTTTAGAGACTTTTTGGTTGATAAATACGTTTTGCTGTGTGAAAATCACACGCACCTGGTGCGTGCGTGTGTTTAGGTTAGTAAATCACCCACATTGTATCACATTGTGCTGTGTTTGAATGCAGCATGTTCAATTTTTACAAATGCACACCAACGCATTCGTGTAATGAGCCCTTTGTTAACAACGGATTTCAGTTTCTTATTGCATGGATCGTGTGGTGTATGGAAGAATTGATTGATACACCCTTGCTATGATAGTAATAGTAGCATATGCTATATACGGTGTGAGTAGGCGGAGTGCATGACTCATTTTGGGTAAGAATTGCAGCCTAATTTGACCATAGGATGCCATCTGGGAAGTAGGAAATGTGTACATTTACCCATTGTCTACTGTATGCTGTAATGATGCAGTGTTTTGCATCAGCCTGCTACAGTAAAGAGGGCAGTAATCAACAGGAAGCAATGGGGGTCAGCATTGATGACTGCAGCACATACAGTATACAAAATATGTTTTAGTTATTTAAATGATAGCCATGCATACTGAATAGATATACCCAATGAGCTGACATCTCCAGCTCCATTCCTAGCCCAGACATCAATCCTAAATTTTGGAGCTTTTACACTTGACTGATCATGCTCAGGAGAGTAATGGTTCATTGAGGATTTCTGTTCTGATCTAAAGGTGATAATACACATCAGGGTGAAGTCATCTCCAGGCAGTCAAGAAAACAGGGGTTCACCAAATAGGTCACGATTTAAACAGCCATGTTTACAAATAATAAAAGATTACATTCCTATGAATGTTTGAATATTATAAAATACGTACCATTTCCAGTTTGCAGAGTAACTGCAACAATCAGTAGATGACAAATGGCATTCATGTCTGCTCAGTCTGCGATGCTTGTGATGATCTGAGAGTATACTGTTGGGGGTATGCATTTATTCTGTAGGTGCTTAAGATTGTTTTATGTGGTTTCGGTTCAGGGCTATCAGTTCACAAACTACTTTCACAGCCTTCTTTCATGTTTGGTTTTCTCATACACTAAACTTTTGCATGTAGCATTTTAAAGGTATATTCATGTTTGCTATAAAAAGGTGGTAACATGCAAAGGGAAGCTTTCATAGAAATAGTGGTGGAGCAAAAAGGGAACCTGTATATTAAAATCTGCCATGAGATTTTGTGTGTTAAAAATTGGGAAACTTTAAGAAGTGATCTAACATATTAGAAATAGTTTAAACAACTTCAGCAAATGTTGAATACAGCACTGGAAAAAAACATAACTTTTTATTCTTTAGCCCAAATTACCAGTCTAATCCACCCAGATGGCAATTGTATCAGGGGAATGATCATTTCCCAGAAAGAGCATGTAAACATGTTTATACAATACTAATATCATATGTTAGACCAGATAATATACTATATTAAGTCCATCTACTAGCTTGCAGAGGGGAGGACAACGGGGG
>NW_017308545.1:99288-105921 GCF_000935625.1 Nanorana parkeri
GGGCGTGGGCAGGGAACAGGGGAATGGCTTGCCTTGCTGTGTATGTGTGTTTGTGGGGGACACACACAGCTTACTAGCACACACAAGGGTGGCTCCATAGGACCCTGCAAGGAAAGGGAACCAAACAGGATATCAGGACAAGTGCTCAGGAGACCAGCTGATTCTGCAGGAAGCTAGCATCTAGTATAAACAATGTAATCAATATTTAAAATAGCGTAATAACCTTTTCACTTTAGTATCACTTTAATTTTAAAATATGACAGGACCAAGACCTCTAGCTGAATTGGTCAGAGGTTGCCTGAATTTAGACCACTGCTGCCCTGTCAAATGCCTGACCTTACATACGCTTTATCAACTACAATCCAGAATCATATAACACATCCATGTATATTTCAATTTTTCCTGTTTTTGCTAATTAATGATGGTTTGGAGCTTACATTGGCTGAAGAGAATGGCACAGAAGCGAGGAAAGAGGACTACATGCTGCTAAATTACACTGTTCCTTTTTCTTACATGGGCAAAGGAAATGGTCAGAGACTGGGGTGCAGACTTACTAGAGGAGATGGCCAGAGACTGTGGACATGCTTCAGGTGTGGTCGGAACAAGCTGTAGGAGACAGTAAAGGTCCCTACACACCTTACGATAATCGTACGATAATTGCGGGAAATACCGCGATCGTACGATTATCGTAAGGTGTGTGAAAGCCGTGCGACCTCTACTACTGTAAGGTCGCACGACTCTAAAATTACGAACATGTTTGCAAACCCGCCGAGCATCGTACGATGTTCGGCGGGTGTGTAGCATGTTCGTAAGATAAAAGCCAGACAGGCCGGTGTGTGCAAGTCTACACAGCCCGTTCGGCATTGCGGTCATCGGAAGCCCGCCCCTCAGGGGGCGTGGCTTGTGATCATCGCAAGTACGATCTGCCTATGGAAGATAGGCAGATCGTACGTTTTTTTAAGTACCTTACAACCATCGCAAGACAAAAGTCTTGCGATGGTTGTAATGTGTGTGCCCAGCCTTAGAGAATGGAGATGTGTTATATGTACTTCTGTAGATTGTTGCCATTACAGCCATTTTACAAATCAATGCTCCGATTCCTGGCTGCTGGATTTGAATAAACTAGAATTCCCCTTTTACTATACGTCTGCATTGTGACAAATCTAATTTCAATGTAAACGTATATGTGACAGAGGAGTGAGATTTACTCTAAGGCCCCATTCACATTGAGCGATTCGCAAATCGCGCGTTTGTCGCATGATTTTCATTTTGCGCGATATCACGCAAATGCTTGCATTGAGCAAGCTAGAATCGAGGCAAAATCCGCTCCAAAAAGGGTCCTGCTGTAGCGACGCATGACCCGCGACAGCGACAGACAGAGCCCCATTGAGATGCATTGGAGAGCGATATCAATAAATCGCTCAGTGTGAATGGGGCCTAATAGCTTGCTATATATTGTGGAGCTCTGCTTTCTTGATTTAGTGAATAAACCATTTATTAGTAAGAAAAATGAACAAAAAAAGAAGCAATTTCTAGTTTATTGACTTAGCTCACAACTTCCAATGATTATCACAATTCTTACTGCGCATGCACCTAGACCTTATCTACAAAATGACCTTCAGAAGAGGCCAGTTAGTTCTAGCTGAGCCTGGTACTTTTTTTTACAGTTTCACAAGCTTATTGCAGAGGTCTCTTTCTGTAGAAAAAGATACAAAATGACAGAAAATGAAGAGTTTCACATTATGTTCTTTTACATGTCTAACACAAAGAATGAAATAAAACACAAACTGGACATTTATCAAGAACGCGGAAACCATCCAGCCGTCTTACTTTTTTTAACCAATATGAGATTTTAAGTTAAAATCTGGTTGCTGTGACTAATATAGATATGTTTCTCTCCACCTGTTTTATATACTGTAGCATCTGAATACATCTTATACTACTAGCAGTAATTTTAGATGCCAAAGCACAAAAGGACTAATAAATAGGAACTGGCTTCTTCTTTATTTGTGTTTTAATCCAATTGACATAGTCTTTGGTGAGGAAGGTGTAGACACTTGGCAATGTACATTCTCCAAAAGAAACAATTCCCCAGAATATTTTCTTGCATATTAAAGGTCCTCCAGAATCACTCTAAAATGTATAAAACAAAAACAAATAACATTAACAAAAACTACTAGACAAAGAAGATATGATTACCAGTGGTGTAGGCAGAACCGTTTTATCACAAGGCAACCTAGGCAGAAGCCTAAAGCCTGATGGATGTGTAAGGGTCCAGCTACAATCTACTGCAATAAACCAGGGGGATAGTATTGTTAGCCAAAGCTGCACACTTCCCTGCCTTTCCACAAAGGAGGATACACTTATAAACAGTTGGTGCCTATTGTAATCCTTATCAATGTCAGTCAAGGGGATGAGGGGTGGGGGGGCAAAGCTTTTACCTTGCGTAGGGACCCATAGTGCCTTAATTAGTCTTAGGGTATAGGAGATTGAACAGTTATATTTGGTGCCTTTTGTTACTCTAAATTGTATACGGAACTATAATTATGAGGATTCATCAATGCATATGTCAGTGGTATTACTATTTCAGGGAACAGAGATCCAAGAACTGACAATGATGAGGGCAGGCAAGAATTTTCTCATTTGCAAAAATAAATTGTCAGATGTCTTCTGGATGTTTTTAGACACCATTTGTATTAAAATGAAAACTGGTTAGGATTAATATATGTTTTGTTAATCATACCTTCTGAGCCCAAGGCATTGCCATTCTATTGTTGGTTGCTTGGTAAGTGTATCTTAAAAGAGAACTATGGGGTAAGTGTTTTTCCCCATAGTTCCCTTAAGTGTCACAGGAGGACATATATTAGTGTGCTCCCATGCCCCAAAGCTCAGTATATCACAAGCTACAGCTCGCGGTATACTGAGACTGCTGCAGCCGGGACGGATCCTGACAATGCTGTCGTGATCCACCCAGCTGCGTGAATGACAGCTGGCTCTGCCTATCTAGAGGCAGAGCCAGCTGTGTCCGCCCCCTCCCCTGTCTGTTCCTCCAGTCAGCGCTGGAGGATCGGATCGCGGAGGGGGGAATCCCTGCAGGGAGTCATTACTTATGTCAGCACTCACTGCAGGGAGATCGAGAAGTGAGTGAGTGACAGAATGCGTTCAGTTTCATTGTCGGCTCGAACTATGAGGATGAGTGATTTTCACTCACCTCATAGTTCTCCTTTAAAGCTGGACTCTGGGATAAGCAGATATTGTCTAATTAGAAGAGTTATATGTATTCTTACTTGCATCTTGGTATGCTTTGTGTATTTCTTCCTGATCTAAGCAGTAATCCAGCATGAAATTGTGCCTCTGTACAGGAGCTCCCTATAATAAAGACCGGTCACTGCTGCTCTCTTTACTTTTTCAGGGTGACTGGTCTTGTATCACTGCCCTCCTGTACTTTTCTGCAGACAACCTATAGAGTGTGGGCCTTCTAGGTTTCTCCCACAGCTCTGCTCTCTGCGCACACTATGTACAGCATAGTGTTGATGTCACCACTATTTTTATAAGGTAATTACTAAGTTTGCAAAGGAATTTTGGTGCACACAACCTTTGTGTTTACTGAGGAATACATTTAAAATAAGTTGTGCCCAGAGTTCATCTTTATATCACAATAACAACTATTCCATACTTACTCTGTTTACATCTTTCTTTTTGCTTGCATCAAAGGTGCACATCATGTTTTTTGTGATCTTTATGGATTTATACATTGCAGCACATTTATCTCTGCTCATTGCTGTAAGGCTGACTTCCATCAGCTTGTCTGACAGTTTCTGAACACCCTTACTGGTTGAACCCCATCCTGCTGTGTCACACAAAGTGCCATCTTGGACATCATTGAATGTATTTGGCAATTGTAGAATTTTCACCGCTTTGTTTAGTTTTGCTTTTCCAGAGAGCTGAAAGAGATTTAAAAAGTCACATTCATTTTATTTTCAAATAATCTTGGGCTCTCATCTGAATGGACAAAGAATATGAGAAGCAAACAAAATCCTATTTAGCGATGAGTAAAATTGGGGGTTTCCTTTTGCCGAAATATGGGCAAAAATTGGGACAATAGAAAGGGTGAACTTTTAAGGAGTGTCATGGTCTTTAAATAGCTCACATGGCTTATGGAAGTGCCTTTAAATTATCCTAGATCTGTTCTTGTGCCAAACACTAACCTTAAACACACCCTCTTAGCAACCAATGGCGTGGCTGATGGTGAAGCTGAATTTCCCCATGCCTCCCTTGTAGGCTAGCTAGTCTGCTATTGGCAATGGAATCCGCCCACAGCAGCAGTTCCCCTAATGGGGAACTAGTTACTCAGTATTCCGATCAGGTTCAGCCCACCCACAGTATAAGTCCATGGATTCTATAGCCAATAGCCAGCCTGCTATTGGCTATGGAATCTGCCCACTGCTAATCAACAGCAGTGTGAACCTGATGGGGAACTGACACTTCAGCATCCCCATAAAGCTCCGTCCACCCAGAGTATAAGTTCTCGGCTGCTGTGCCTGCCTGTGTGCCAGGTGAAGTGGCTGGATGGAGAGATCAGTGACACTGAGCCTGTGATTTTACCAGGCTCAGTGTTTTTGAGCTGCACTAAGGATGGAGTGTCCGGTATGTACCTCCAGAATCAGTGCACTTCCGCACCGTGAACGACGGTGTTTGAGCCATATTTCCAACAGTCGTGCGTATACACAACAGAATTCTAAAGATTATAGTAGACGCTCTTTTTGAATTCCACTGCATGTATCTACATTATCATTAGGTAAAGCTTTTTCATGTAAATAACAGACTGTTTCAATACAGAAACCTGCAAAGTGAACAAAAAAAATCTTATTTAACTCCTGATTAACACTTCATTCATTCTATTTATTTAGGTTAAATATACCCCTCTTTCCTCAAGCTTTTTTTTTATTTTGTTCATTTTTTTTCTAGTGCTATGTTAAAAAAAATATACAACATTTTTAAAAATCCTTTAGTTCATTAGAAAAAAATACCCCACCATGCTTTGTACAAGAAAACAAAATCTAGTCTCCTTTTTTAAGATTAAACCTGGCCATACACCAGACAATATTTCTTTCTAAAAGATTCGTTTTTAGAATGTTTGATTCTTTATTAGCTGGTTAATGGCGTCAAACTGACCTCATTATTTTCAAAATGACCCTATTGCATATTCAAATCACAGAAAAACTTGACCGGCATTTGTCAAATCTCTGATGGCAGAGATTTATGAACGTATGAATGTTTACACGAAAATCTACTAGTGTTGATTTTGCCAAAATGCGATGCCACTATCACCTGTGAGCATAACAGCATAAACCACTCTTTCGTTTACTAGTCCCATCAATCCACCATGTAATGGTGCTAAAGGTAGACATGTTTAAACTTCTTTCTGTGTGACAACCATGACTATCTTCATAGATACTACAGAGAATTGAATGTAGGCGAGAAAGAAGTGTGTTATTTGCAGGATTACCAGGTGAAAAAAAAAGGGAAAAATGAAAAAAGCTCATCTAAAGGACTGGGAAGCTACAATAAATTTTTATTCTGTTTCTGGGGTTAGATATGCTGCGTGTCCCATCAAAGTGTACACATGGGCTAAATAATAATAGAAAAGCATATTTGGTACATTTCTCCAGTATGTGCACATTTCCCTATGCATTCTCTCTATAAAAATATAGCAAGGACAAAAAAATACCTGTTGATCCTACCAGAAATTAATTTATCTGTGTACTACTTTCTGTGCACTGAAATTCCAAGCAATGTTGTCAGCCCTGCCCAGTTCTCATCTGTGGACTACAGAACACCTCTCTCTATGGTATGGAGATGAGTAGAGAGGTAGGTGTTTATTACTCTAAATATACATCTTGTCCTAGGGTGACAATACTGCTCCTACAGCAGTATGTTATTGGCAGGATCACCGAGTAAAAAATAAATCAAAATGTATATATTGTGACAGGGTACACGATTCTGTGTATGTCAGCGAGAGGTTGAAAAGGGCAGCTTTCCCTGGATGGTCATATTTATTTCCAATGCTCTTTAAGATCTTAAACTGCTGTAGATATTTATCTTCTTTTGTCTTTGAGTGGACACCCAGTTTGATTATAGTTGAAGAATTGCTAAAAATTAAGTATATATAAAATAAATGTTTTTGTATACCATTAATTTACATGTAAATCTTAACCGTAACTGGATAACCTTTTTACATAAAATACTGTGTTTTCACAACTTTTTTCATCTTTTGTGTACCTTACCACTTTACTGAACCCGTCACCTCCAGTACAGGAGTTTGAGCACAGCACTGTGCCTGTGACAGCTGAGATGGGAAGGCTGCGAGTGCAGCTCTCCCATCTAAGTATTGACACGAAGCAGAGCGGAGAACAGAACAGACCTGCAGGCTGCATACAAGTTATCTTGGCGACATCACCGAGATTACTTGTACAAAACGAGTGGCGGCTTCCCCGCTGTACATTTGGCCCTAATTGTCCATAGCAGGGCTAAATGTAGAAAAAAAATACCAGCCCGCCGCCTGGAACTTCATGTCCCGGGCGTCGGGAGATAGAAATTCCACAACCCTGCCGCCCCTCTACTCCCTGCCCC
>NW_017308545.1:106058-124618 GCF_000935625.1 Nanorana parkeri
CCCCCCCCGGGAAATCCAGCCCTGCATGTTTGCTCTATTCAGCATGCTCAGTACTATTTTGTACTATAGTACTATTTATTTAGTATGCACAAAGGATAAAATTCTCTGTTTTTCTTTGTATTTGTGATGCAGTGCCACCCTAAAGCCTGGAATGTGCGGAGTGTAGTTCCTCAGTATCTGTTCTTATTCTGTACATATGAATGCTGCTCTTTAGTACTACTCTCATTTCGTATGATGGACATCATTTTCAATCTATAGTATGTAATTATGTCTGCATGAACACTGCATGGTACTACTTCTCTTGCATCCTAAAAGTGATTTTTTGCATATGTTCTTATTCTTTAGAGGGAAACTCCACATAAAAAACAAATCATAAAAAAAAAATATACCATATATAATTGCTACACAACCCATTTTGCAATTTAATATTAAAAATAACCTTTCCATTGAAAACTGCAGTCATTTTCTAAAAAAAGTTCAGTGTCACAGTGAATTCTGTAGTTGGTATACACAAATGTAATTTCCTGCTTCTCAGTTGGTTGACTGATTTTGACAGATGTCTGAATAAGATACAAGTAAAATTTTAGGCATCCCTTGCAATATGAACTTCATTTTTGTTGATACTCCCTAAGGATTGTAGATTCTTAATGTTGCTCTTAAAACCACAAAAGACTCTCCTCCTGCTGTACGGTATTTTTGTTTTACCATTTTGTGCATTGGTACAGGTCCCAAGGGCCAGTGGCCAGCTTCCCATGCCTTTTTTTAACTGTAGTTTAACTATTAGCCCTAAAAATGTTCAGAATTTAACAAGATTTGTCCCCCCATCAGAGTACAATGAGATTTGCTGTCAAGTCCTGGCTTGACAAACTTTGAACAAGAAGTTAAAATTGCTAAAAATCAATCTAACAGGTTTACAAAGTGATCCAATGGTATTTCTTTCCCTTAGAATTGGACACTGTGGGAAAAGTCTGCTAGCAACTAGAAATAAGGTTCCAGGTTTGCCACTACCATTATTTCATGAGGAGATCCCAGGATTCATAAGGTAGGATCACAGCAGCCATATTGTCAATGTCCGTTGTTGCATCTGATGATTCCGTGTAGGGAAAAATACTGCTTTAATTTTTGCATTGGCACATGGCAGTGCCTGGCTTCCCATAACTTTTGTTTGACAAAAGCTTATTAGCCCTACAAATTGCTAGAACTGAATTAAAAGATCCCCCTTCACGACTTCAATGGGGTTCACTGCAAATTCATGAGCAAGAGTCGCAAAACCAAACCCAGGCACTCATCCTCGCTTGCTACTCCCTTTTTACATCTTCATTGTTGTTAAAATATATGTTTCGGCTCTACCGTTGTCACCTTTGCGGAAGTCAAACCAAGAGTCTTGCAAGTAATGTTTTTTGAGAAACTGTCAGCTGTCCAGTCAGATACTCTACCTAAATTTGAAAAAATCTGGGAGCCATGGATCGCTTCCTACATGTCACCAACCTTTCATGTAGATTCGCTCATTATCTAACTCCCTCACCACTCCCGCTCACCTCTCTCACCCCTTCTGCTCTTCCTCCCTACCCCCTTCCCTTGCGATGAGTCTCCTTCACAGGATCTGTGTTCGGGTAGTGCCTGAAGGGTGGTTTAGCCACCCCTTTTAAGGTATGCGATAGACAATGATTCGATTACAGTTGTATGGTTTAATATTTACTTCTAATATCTCTGTACTTATACGCAACAATGTACGTCTGACTTTATTAGGCTGTACGTACAGCTTTTGTACAAGCTATTTACGTTTGCAAAAAAAATATCAAAATCAATAAAAATGATTAAACAAAAAATATGTTTCGGAAAACACTTTAATTTTTCTCCCTGTTTCCATCTCACAACCCTTGGCAATTTAGGCCCTGGGGTGCCTTCTGTGTTTTTTGGAGGGCCTTCAAATATTTGCACAGTGTCATGCATTTCCATGGTGCAGCTGAGCCGGCCACCAACTCCATAGAAATACACATTGTTAATCTAGGACATTCCCAGTGTACAGAAGAAGACAGAGGGACACCTCAGTCTAGACCTGCCCTACGTTCCACCCAGCTTCAGTCGCTACTATGGTGAAGATTTTCAGTTGCGACTCTGATGTGAAAGGGGGACTGAGGACTCTGATGTAAAGACGGGCTCGATATAAAAGGGGGAAACTCTAATGTGAAGGAGGGAACTCCACATCTTTAATTTTTGCATGGGGTCCCCTCTTAAAATCCATAACAGACCCCTATCTAGGATAAGTGTCTGGTATAGATTGTGGGGAGAACAAAATCATTTTTTACATTTTTTTTATTTGTGTTTTTTACATTTTAGACTAAAGTGCCTCAAGATTTCAATACTTTTAAAGGGCGCCATAACTGAAAAACTGATGAGGAATGCTGGTTTGAATTATCATAGGTTCAGCTACATTGCACCTAACTGGTATGCTTCCTGGTAGTCAGTCGATCGCAATTGCTGCCTGAAGCTTCTCACTTATGTATCTTGAAGTGTGACAGATTCCTGCTTACTGTCTTCAGCTCATCTCTTCATTTCCTCTTTAATCTAGTGACACCCAGTGGAATAACCATGTCACACATTTTCATGAAAAAGTGACAACGTGCCGGACAACTTCTTCTCTAAAACACCATTTTATATGATACCCATGTATTAGGTGTTTTCAAATCAGCACCTAAGGGGCCTATTTAAAATTGAGAGCAGATATTGCAATCCACACCGAAAACAACAGTATTTCTGCAGACCGTGGTCTGTGTTTCACTGCTATTTAGGGTGTAACATGAAACATAGTTAAATCCCCAACCGCCCCAACCACTATTTACCTGAATTGCAGGGTTCTTATCCCCACAGGCTGCTTTCACTTTTTGAATTCGGCACAGTTATGGATGGCTTATCCATTCACAGATATGTTCACAAGATCTGTGACTGTAGAGACTATGGCACCACCATGCAGTGACACTTGTAGTTCTCAATGCACTATAAGTGTAACTCTATCTGAAAGTACACAAAGGGGCTAAAATTAAGATTCTGCAGGAACCAGAGCACTGCACCTTTGATCCACTGATCGCAGTTGCAATTCTACGCAGGCTCAAATGCCAAAAATTAGAAATGCATATTTTTTTTATTATTATTGTGTGTGCATTTATTATTTTTTTTGTGAAAGTTGGATTCTGGCTGAACCCACCGAAATTCAAGCCGTGGGTGGCCCTCTCAGCAACTGTCAGCTCAACAAATTTCGATTATATAATCGAAGTAGCCGGGTGGAAAACTGTCAGCCGAACAGTGACTGCTTCCAATCAGATACAGTCACTTTTTAGGTATTCAGACAGTGTTGGTGGCTGTCTCAATACAACAGCCAGCAGATGGGATTCCTCCATTCAGGCTGTTTAGTGTGGATGGAAAAAATCTATGTGTGTATGGGAAGCCTAAAATCTCTGTGCTGAATTAAAGGAGAACTTTCCAATGAAACTGTCACATGTCAGCTTTATTGATCAGGTGGTGAGGAAACACATACCGCCGCTCGCTCTCTTCCCAATCATCTCCACCACAAAGAGCGGTGACTGTCAGTCACCGCTCCCCCAGGGATTCCTCCCTCCCCTCTCCGATCCTCCAGCGCTGAGTGGAGGAATGGATGGGGGATGGGGCGGGCACAGCTGGCTGGGCCTCTAGATACCCAGAGCCTGCTGTCAGCCAGCTGGGTGGATCACGAGAGTATTGTCAGGATCCGTCCCGGCTGCGGAGCTCTCAGTATATAGTGGGCAATAGCTTGCTACGGTATATATACTGAGCTTTGGGTCACAAGAGGATGTTAGTATATGTCCTCCTGTGATCCTAAAGAGAACTATGGGATAAAAAGGTTACCCCATAGTTTTCTTTTAAGACCATATCACTGCTTTATAGATGGAGTTCATAGTTCCATAGTGATGTCACAAAGTGCTCTGTTGTCTTATTTCTGTTAGTTTAAGTTTATTTTTATTAGCAGAGAGTTAACAATATCACTCTGCTGTTGCTCTTCTTTTGGCCATTCACAGCATGCGGAAAAGAAGATAACAATCATTCATTGCTTAACTGCAACAGAGAAGAGTAAGGTCACCAACCTCTCTACTGTCTAGTAGGAGTGCCCAAATCTCAGGACTGGTTGGACTAAAGTAGAGGCAGGTAAAGCATCCCCTATACAGTATGGGGGGAATCTATCAGAATTGGAGCAGAGAGAATCTGGAGCAATTGCCCATGGCAACCAATCAGCTGCTCTCTTCAGTTTGCTCAGTTAAGATTTGAAAATGAGACAGAGCAGTTGACTGGTTTCAAATCTGCTCCAGATTTTGTCTGCTCCAGTTTTAATTAATTCCCCCCTATATTTTTAACACACATTACGCTGTTTGCCTGGAGTTCATCTTTACAGTCCATAGCACATTTGTCATTGAATCATAAGTGCATTTACCTACACAGTGAATGTGTTTTCAACTGCTTTCATAATTCATTCTTTATTTCCCTGGTTTTACATGACAACATTCCTGCACAAAGTTTACTCTGTGAAAAAATAAAGTGAATACTTACCTCTACTGCTGCCCATGCCATTGAACTCCACTCCATTGTAGAGAGTTTCCTATAAAACTGACATTTCTGGGAGTGTAGATTTGCCCCCCCCCCTCCCCCCCACAGTACTCAGTGGTTCCTCCTGCCGACTAAAGGACACAATATGATATCCTATAAATGATAATTTTAACCTTAAAGTGTATTTCCACTTTTGCAGTCAAATTTTAGCAAACCCCTCTATATGTTTGGTTTGTGCTTCTATTTACACAGCATGACTAAGGTCAGTAAGAGGTCCCCCATCAACCCCCAGACCCTTATAAACATCAACCCCAAATCCTCTGACTGCTCTAAATAATGCCAACACACCAGTTGGGGGGGGCGAGTTCAATGGTCACTTCAACCTTTTATTAACCAAACCAATGTAATTATGAATAATAAACAATAACCAGACTGTATGAAATATCAGGTTTCAGGTCCTTGAAGACACTTTGAACCATAATACAAAACCTTGCTTCTGTGGCCACATTTTGTACACGGTGCCCCCAGCCGCAATACACCACTCAGGGATAATATGAATTGACCGCAGACACATACTGGTCCCTACTACCCGGTAGTAACCGGTGGACTTCACCACATGAAGGACATCAACACCGAAGATGGGTCCCCCGTTAATTTTTCAATAAACCTATGAGAAGACAACTCATGATGTATGCTATTACTTTTTAGCCCTAATAGATTCTTATGTTCTCCTCTGTAATTTAGTATACTTTGTATACTTTGTCACTGGGGCTTGACTTTCTCTAATTTCATGGGTAAGCCCTGCCAATTCCACCAATCCATTGACCAGTGAGGATAATTCCATAGGGCATGAGTATCAGAGCCGGAACGGTTCAGCCATGAAGTCAGGGAAGCTGGCAACAGATTAGTAATTTTTCAGAAAGGTGATTTTTTTTTTTTATCAACTGTAAATACAGAATGTCTTGAGTAGCAATTGTATATGTTTTTTGTTTTTTTTCTAAAAGTACATTCTTCCTTCACGTGAATGTGTATTTCAAGCCAAAGTTTCTTTTTATTATTATTTATTTCTGAGTAAAGTAGAGAAGGATTAGATCCACAGTCGGTGTTTTTTGCTACCTGTGGTCCTATCGAGTGTGGGGGGGTATCCCGAAGACAACGTCACTAGGACAGGAAGTGAGGAAAAATCTCTAAATGTTATAGTTTTTTAAAAATTATGGCAATTCTATGGACTAACATTTCTAAATCCACAAAAATGGGGGTCTGTCTCTTAAAAATAGAAACAGCTGGCTTTGATGTACATATTTACTTACACATCACAGTGAGCTGCAGTTAGCACCCAGTCCTCTTTTATTAATGTTCCAGCACATTGCATTTCTCCTGTTTGCAGCAGAGCCAAATATGGTCTAGAGCAGGGGTGTCCATTATGAAGATCGTGATCTACCAGTAGCTCTCAAAGCGGATGCTGGTAGATCATGAAGGGTGTGAATGGCGGCCCCTTTATTCCATTTTGGTATATTTATTTAGCTGTGCACACATGATTACCTATTAGCCTGAGTCTGCTGAGCTTGCTCCCTGACACCTTTCTGGTGGATTCTGGTGGTTGAAGTGCTATGTATTACATCAAAGAATATTACTTTACGCAGCCTGTTGCACTGCACTGTTTGCAAAATACAGCAAGGTGAGCCAGGAGAGAGAGTGGGAAGAGACATACAGGGGAGAGAGCAAGGAGAGACAGCCAGGAAAGAGAGAGAGGAGAGACAGCCAGGGGAGAGAGCAAGGAGAGAAAGCCAGCAGAGAGAGCAAGGAGAGACAGCCAGGAGAGTGAGGAGAGACAGCCATGGGAGAGAGCGAGGTTTTTTTTTTTTCCGTTGGCATTGTTGTAGCAGCTGGTGGGATGTCGAGGTCCTTGAACATGGGCATTGGGTAAAATATGTTAGGTGTGTAAGGACTGTCTTATGTACGGCCTTACTCTCCTTGGTTTTACTTGTCTGAAAGTTTTACATACTAGTGGTTGTATCTGCTATTATTGGTATATTGTTTCCGAGTCGCTGTTCCTGCAGCTGGAAGCCTATGTACGGGTATGCAGAAGCGCTACCTTGATTAAAGTGCCTAAAGAGGACCTTGGGCCCAATTTCACTGTGATGTTGTATATGTTTTATACGTTTTCTACATTTATATGTTTATTTAAAACTTGTTAATAAAAGGCTGCTATGGCTGTTTAAACTCCAGAGGCTGTTGCCTCACTTTTGCAGAAGGTGGTTTTGGGAGTTTGAATTGGTTGTGGCAGCTGGTTGGCAGGAAGGCTGCTTTAATACCCTAGTCATGCTAAGAGGATGACAGCAGGCACTATGTGCAGGAGCGGAATGCTGAGAGGATGACAGAAGAGGGGTGTAGAGTCCATGGCAGGCGGTATATGCAGGAGAGGAGTGCTGGGACAATGACAGGGCGCAGTATTGCAGGAGAGGAGTGTAGAGTCTATGACAGCAGCTAATACGTACAGGATGGTTGTACAGAGGATGGCCAGCAGGCAGTATTTGCAGGAAAGAAATTTCAGCTTGAGCTCTATAAGCAATGGAACTTATAACAAACAGCTAAGTCTACTAGTTTGTGAAAAGGAGCCTACGGCTCCATCTGCTGGCTAAAAACGAACATCCAAAATATTAATATACAGCAGTTCATATTTTTCTGACTCAAAAAATGCAGAGTTTAAAAAAATACTTTTTAGTTGTGAACACAATAATTAAAGTAATATGTATTAAAAACTGTACGTTCTCTTCAAGTGCCTCCTTTGCTCGTTTTACCTTTTCCTACATGCTGGTTAGTGGGGCTGCCCATTATATTAAATGACCAGGAGAGAAGTTTGTTAAGTTGGGAAGTGTGAAACCACGAAAACACCACTGATCTAAAATACAGATCTAAACCCAAAATGCCTGCTATATTATTTCCTTACATGTTTGATTCAACATGATCTATTTGCTGTCATATAGTATTATATTACTGAATAATGTATTCCTTATTTACTTGAAGAATGCCAGTTTTACTACATATTGTGTACTGTATCTATATATAGTATATTCCATTTACATACATACCTTGCATTATTTAGCTGTAAAAAAAAAATCATGTCTTGAGTCTCTACAAGAGAATTGATATAATGTTGATCACTGCTGGCTTAAGGTAGATGTATGCTACCAAACCGCACAACTTAAGTTTTTTTGTTTCTTTTTTTTTTTTTTTAACAAAGAAAATATTTCTATAATAATATTTATGTAGTATGTTAGTATTATAAATGGCAGTCATTTAAAGCAAAATAGATAATTCGATACTTGTAGAAATCCATATGTGTGATAAAAATAACCTCAGATTTAGGGTAAAGTTATACAAAATAAAACTGTTATTTGCTGATAAATTAATTCAGATCTTACAAGGCAAACATTACATTGTGCATTAAACATTTATAGAAAGAAAAAATTACTATTTATCTGTATTGATTTCTCTAACAAACTTACTTTTTGGAAGCAGTAGAGAAGCTAACAGACATGCTGGAATCCAGAGCAGCATCTTCTTTTCAGCTTTTCTAAACAGCCAAGATACCAATTGGAGGCTTCGGTGTAGTTTTATACACTGCAGACAGTTTGGTTACAGTTTCACTTTTACTGGTCACTTAACAAGATCATAAATCCACTGGTCCCAAAACCACTACCCTTTTCACTCATGTTATGAGTGCAACTTGGCCCTGGCGCTCTACCACTGTCATGAAATCATTAGTCCATTTCTCCTCAGGTCCCAGCTGCCTGAGCACATACAAGCAGGGGACAGCAGCAGGGATCAATGGGGAAACAGATCCCTGCCTGGAGCGGCTCCAGGGGACCTTACCTTTGGGGGGGCCTTGCCCGCCCGGAATTTTTGTTAATAGCTGTCATCAGCGGCCTCTCAGCCGCTGATGACAGCTATTAATTTAAAGGGGACAGTCGGGGCAACCGTTCTAATATAAGTTCATGGTTGCTAAAGCGAGCATGAGCTTATAGTAGAACGGTAAATGCCACCGACATAAGGGATACTGACGTGGCAGTCTGGGAACATTTGTGGTATCTGTGCATCCCTAATCAGAACTACAGTACCCCCAATTGCTGTTAGGGGACACTTTAACCCCTCCATGACTGAGGCCTTTTAAAAAAAAAATTTGCATCCATGTTATATTCCACATTTTGGGCCTGAAAATTACTTAAAACGCCCAAACATTATATATTTTCTGAAAGCCAAGACCCTGTAGAATTAAAATGGTGGCAGTTGCAATTTTTATGTTGCTTGATAGTAGCGCAACTCCTTATGAAACCCCAAACTTTAGTGAAAAATGCACTTAAAATGCCCCAAAACACAATAAAATACTCATTTTTTAAAATAAATGAGAAAAGATGAGGTTACAAGAGTAAATAGATACCCAACATGCCCAGGTAAAAATTGTGTGCGTCCATGAAACGGCGACAAACTTCAGTACCCCAAAAAGTCCATAGACAACGCTTTAAAAGCCCCCACAGGACATCAGTTTAGAGATACCCAAAAATACTGGCCCTAGAATTATTGCCCTCACCAACATGTGTAGCACGATCGTCGTTTTCATATGTAGGCGCACCCGACGCGTGTTTACGCGAAGACGCGTGTACTCGCAGGGGCGGGGGACTTTAAAAAAAATGTTTACATTATTTTTACATTTATTTTAATTAATATTCATTTTAAAAACTGTTATTTTTTTAACTTTAATTGCTATCACATAGGGGGCTTACAAGCCTCCCATGTGATAGCAGATTAGTGGTGACAGGTAGAGAGCTTCACCAATTTCTTCTCTGGCCTTCTTTTTCTGTGGCAGGAGACAGCCTGAAATAACAAACCTGAAACCAATCCCATCATCCCTTCCAGTTTCAGTAACCAGATTTCTCTCACTTTGGGTAAATTTGCTCTTCCTGTTGTGTCTACTGGTAAGGAAATGAAGGGAAATCTTTTGACTAGGACACGGTGGCTAATGGACTATTTTCTAATCTATTCACATAGAAAAAAACAAGGTTTTGGCTTTAGATTTACATTAAAGAGGAACTTTACCCATGTCTTCAAAATAACAACAAACCAGTCACGTACCTTGGTGTCATCCTGAAGTGGCGAGAAAGGCCTCCCCTTGCAACTCTCGCCTGAGCCCCACTGGAGAAGAGACAGCAGTTGTACAGACAGAAGGGCACGAGAGCCTGTGGGTTATGCAGATGCTGACACACCGGAGATGATGGTGCTGACAACTGGATGCCAGATGTAGCTGGTAGTAGAGGTAGCTGGTAGTAGCTGGCAGATCAAGCAGCACTGGCATGAGGAGCAGAAGCAAAGTAAGGGAAAAAGCCAGATCTGTAACGTGCAGGCAGCGTGGTACAGAAGCAGGAGGCAAAAGCAATATCAGGAGCAGGCCGGGTCATACGCTTGCGAGCAGGGTGGTCACAAGCTGAGGTCACAAGGCAGGCAGCAGAGTCAGAAATCAAGTCGGGGCAAACAGATATTAGGAACAGAATCACGATATAAAAGTACAGCTGAAGATCTCTCATCAGTGTGAAGATGCAGGAGCCATCCTTAAATAGCCTGCCTGGCGCCAAGAACAGGCGTGTGCACACTATGATGTGTGCATGGTGTTGCGCATGCACATATGCATCGTTCTCTCACATGCGCAATATTGGAACCGTAGCGCAGAACACACGCAAGCGTGTGTGTAGTGGCCTGTGCAGAGATCCGGACAGGAGCTGTACTATGAGTGCTGGCTGACAGCACCTTGAGAAATGTTTAGTAATGGCAATCTACAAACTGATACTTACAGATAATTGTAGGCTTTTTATTATTTGCATACCTTGTTTTTCTTTTCCTCTCCATTCTTCTCACAGAGGCCATTTATTTCTAAAGGCAGATGAATCCATCTACCTTTACTTTCTGGAACTCTGGCTCATGTGACTCATACATGTGACCATGCACATCATCTCAGGGGAGGAAAATGCCTTTCCTTGAGATCTCATGAGATTACAAATGATATTACCCAGCAATGCACTGCTGATGTAACCTCCCAGGATGCAATACTTGGGCACATTACATCACTTTTGCCAAAGAGGACCAGGAAGTGGAAAACATGAAATTGTAAGTAAAATGAAAATATATTTGTTTAATAAATGTAAGATGATTTCATATGATTTTCAGCCAAAGGGGGTAAAGGTCCACTTTAAGAAATTCCAGCACATGAGCTTGATATGGAGCAGTCGTAAGTCCCGTGTCCTGTGTAGTGTAGCCTGACAATTTTGTTATGATTCTTAAAAGCAGAATGATTTTGTGACAGTAAGTTGGCTAGTGTAAACCTTTACAATATTAAGAGGTAAATTAGGCAAATGAAGAAATGAAGAGGGGGCTACCTGGTCCAATAAAACAAAAATGTCGCCCTGATGAAGTCTGAAATGTGAAGAGACAAAGCGTGTCAGTGGTTCGTCCACTTATACTACAGCACAACACCACGGGCCTGCTGGGAAGAGAGTGGTAAGAGACATCAGTATACATACAGGTGAAACTCGAATAATTAGAATATCATGCAAAAGTAATTGCAGTAAGTGCTGCAAAAGGGGCCCAAACCAAGTACTGAGTACATATGCATGCTTGTACTTTTCAGACGTCTGATATTGTTCAATGTACAATCCTTGTTTTATTGATTGCATGTAATAATCTACTTTTTTGAGGTTGTGGATTTGGGGTTCTTGGGGTTTTCATGAGCTGTAAGCCATAATCATCACAATTATGACAAATCACGGCTTGAATTATCTTGCTTTGCATGTAATGAGTCTATCTCATATATTAGTTTCACCTTTTAAGTTGCATTAGTGAAATAAATGAACTTTGCACGATATTCTAATCGAGTTTCACCTGTATACAGTTTCCATCACTGGAAACCTTTTCTTGGACTGTGAATGTCAATAATAGACAAGTTGTGAAGTTGTCAGCAAGGTATAGACAAAAAAAACATGAGCTTGAGGATGGTGAACTTTAAAATAGTCTCAGCGGCATGAGATTCTAAGATAGGACGAGCGTGAGAAGGATTAATAAACAGTGGTAATATATTGGAGTACAGCTCTTGGCTCCAATGATTTATAATTTTATATGGTTACAATGACCACTTTTTACCTTGCAACGTACTGTGAGAAATGCTAATGAGTCAGTTACCAGCCTTATCAATTTAACAGATCCAACAAGCTTCAGTTTTGTCATGTAAATCACTATGACATATTAATATTTGTTGATGTTACTAAGAGGATATAAATGAGTTATGAGAGCGATCCCCTTATAAGAGCGTTACAAACTGATAGATACCATGATCTATGGATGCTGAGTCTGTGTGTTTTCCTGTGGCAACATTGCCCAGTTTTAATTCAGTTGGTGGTTTTATTTACCGTATATACTCGAGTATAAGCCGTCCCGAATATAAATACATATTTTTTTATCCTAATGCGTTTCTTGTCATTTATATTCCTTAAGTTGATATTGCTTAGAAAGTTATATAGTTACCCTCTGATGTACGTGTGTGTGTGTGTGTGTGTGTGTGTGCTGGCTGAAATGATTTTGGGTTAATGAAATTTATGATATGTAATAAATGGTGCTAAATATGCTATTTAATTGACACTGGTGGTCAGTGGTACATTAGCACTATGCAGAGGTCACTGTGATGCTGTGGGTTGCACCAGCTTTGGCTGCCAGTGACCTCTGCGCAATGTTCAGGAAGTTATGCAATTTCCTGGATATGAAATGCAATGCCACAGCATTGTCACATGGATTTTGGTATAATTAAATATTCAAGTAGCTCAATGGTTTGGTTTATTTCATACTATCTATCTTTCATACTATCTTACTTATTTCTGTGCAGTCAATTCATATTCTCTTTGTAGGTTACTTTTTTTTTAACTCTGATCTTGCTTTGAGAGATATTGAATGGGGCACAAGTGATTTGGAGAGGGCTGTAGGTAGCAAAATTATAAAGCATTGACCCTCTCCCATAGCATGTTTGGAGTCTCTGACTTTCTCCTATAGCATGTCTGCAATCCTTGACTATATTTGGAATATGCTTGTAGTCTTTGATCATATCTTGCTTCATGTGTGCAGTCCCTGACTATCTCTTGAACATGATAATAGTTTTTGACCATCCTGCTTTTTCTGACAACTTTCTTTAACATTACATTTGATAAATATTATGTACAGCCCTTTGGTGATGTCAGGGACTGCAATTGAACAGTAGAAAAATAGTAGAAAAATGTCACCAGCACACCATGAGTTGAAAAAGCAAAATATTTTATTGCCAGTAGCTGTATCTCATTGGCAAGTGCTTTCGGGGCCTCGCAGGGTCCCCTTCATCAGGGACTGCAATTGAGGCTCCCTATATATAATAGGTTGACCACCATTGAATTAAGTGGTTAACTTTGTGGCCTTGCGGTGCTGAAATCCAGCACTCAATTCCATTGGGACACTGCAACTGACATGTTTTTTGTAAAACATCAAAGACACTGTCATTAAGTGAAACTAAGTGGAAAAAGAGATGGGCATGTGGGGTGTTTAAGGTGCGTAGTGACTAAACCAAGAAAAATTGCAGTGATATATAAAAAAAATAATTTATTTATAGACATATAAAATATTAAAACCATCAATACATGATTGAAGCATTCATGCTTCCTTTCTCATAATGAGACACTAGTAATACCTCCCAAACCACTACTCCAACAGATACAAGCGCTTTCTCAGGAATTTCTGTTTTTTTGGAGGAGATCAAATTCAGGAAGCAATCTGTACATAAACGACTGGAATGATGCAGGCAGAACCCCGTTAGGGAACAACCTCCCAGATGATCAAGCCCCTTAGATGAAAGGAATATGAGTGACAAGGATGCCCGATTAATGGGTATAGTCCTATTGAGCCTCACATAAAGCTGGATTGGAAATATTGGCCGCTTGTATCACTTCTGCCACCGATGCACACAAGGCCGTGACGGGTTGAATTACTACTTCCAACAATCCCATGAAGGGGTGATTATATGCCATCATATTGGAAGAGCACACTTATGGGTCATTTTAATTTTTCTGGAATATGCCTTATGTATCTGTTGGAGTAGTGGTTTGGGAGGTATTACTAGTGCCTCATTATAAAAAAGGAAGCATGAATGCTTCAATCATGTATTGATGGTTTTAATATTTTATATGTATAATAATAAATAATTATTTTTTTATTTATCACTGCAGTTTTTCTGGGTTTAGTCACTAGGCACCTTAAAAACCCTACATTTATTTTTCCACTTGATTAAACAGGGGTGTAGTGCAATCACCCAAGGATCTTTCACACAATTTCTTATAAATTAAAACTATATAAACTGTTATGTGTGTAGCACCCCCCTGACTTCTAGGGGCAGGAGGGGCCGACTTTCTGACCTTAGGGATGGATCCTTAGCCATAATGTGGGATGCGTAAAGTGAATTTGGGAGCCACTCACTTTACGGATTTTACAACAGGGAGAGGCAGACATCTAAGGAACACGGACTCCAGACTCACAGAATGCTTTCTAGCTTTACACTGTAGAAAGCCTTAAAACCAAGAATGCGATGACACTGTGTTAGAGCACCATAGTTGGTTGGTAGATATTTTGAGATATCCCCTGGGTGAGACACCAGACTTCTCTCTGTGGTCCAAGCTCCATGGCTTTTCTGATAACTCCACCAGACGAAGTTCTTCCCTGGCTCTCCATCCCAGGTATAATTCCTGACCCTGACTGGGTCCACACCTGACTACCTGTAGGCTTCAAGCCTGGTCAGACAGCACACACTTAACACAGAAAGAGACTCTCACATAGTCAGACCCATATATTTATGTTCTCTCACAGCAATGCACATATTGTAAGCAATGCACATATGGATGGAGCTCCTTCGCGGCCACAGCCCCATCCCATCTCAAGCTGACTCTTGGCAACATGCAGCATATTTTTAAAGGCTGCTTGGTGTGAGAATAGACAGTGTTGCGTTAGGGATCATTGCTTGCACATGATTGGATGATGGAAATCTGTAGAGCTTCACTTCGTTCACTAAACTAACGGAAACCTCCCCTGGAAAGTGCAAATTGCCTTGCAAAGTGAACAGCCTTTTTGCAACATTTTACAAATCAACAGAGGGAAGAATTGAGTATAAAAATGGCTGAACCTATACAATGTATGGTAGATTCCTTTTTATCTTTTTCAAAGTCATCTGGTGACAATAAGGTTGCCTCCAACAAATGCAGTGGCGGAACTACCGCCGGTGCGGCAGGTGCGGCCGCACCGGGGCCTGAGCCTACAGGAGGGGCCCAGTATCCATTCAAAGTATAAAGAGTTATGGACACCGGCACTCCAAAGTAGAAAAACGTCTTTTATTGACGCATCATACAACAATACACTTATTGCAACGTTTCGGGGTCACACAATGATCTTCCACCAGGACCCTTTGTTCCTTAGGTCCGCCACTGAATAAATGTATAGTATAGAGTGGTATGCCACTTATTTGAATGTGATATGATAGTGTGGTGAATGTGGCAATGTAGGGACTGATTACATAAGTCCAGCAATAAGAGATTAAAGTGATAATAAAGTAAAACATAATTTTTTATGCTATTTAAGATGCTGATTGAATCACTTACAATGGATACTACTCCTTGATGTTTAAAAGTTTTACAGGGTTATCCACAAAAGGGTGAAGAGTTTGGAGGAGGCAGGAGAAGTGAACAACCTAGTAGAACATAGCTGAACTGGAAAGAGAGCTGAATTAGATAATTTTTCCAAATCAGCTATGTTGTCATAGATTGTTCACTTCTCCTGCCTTCTCCAAACTCTTCACCCTTTTGTGAATAACCCTTCTGGTAGTGTAGAATCAGCTGGTCCCCTGAGCACTGGCCCCGATATCCTGTTTAGGGTAGCTCCTTTCCCCTGCAGGGTCCTATTAAGCCACCCTTGTGTGTGCAAGCAAGCTGTATTTGTGTCTCAACAAACACAGAGGCCCGGCAAGGCAAGTCACTACCTGTTCCTCCCCTCTACTCCTTCTTGTCTACTCCTGTCCCATCTAGTAGAAGGACAGCTGCTGGAGACTGCACTGAATAGGAAGTTCAGTGAAGCCGAACTGAGAGAGTTGGAGTCAGCTGTTTGAAAACCTAATATCTTTAAGTGTTTGGGCATAAGTATAAAGATATACTTTTCTGTGAAATATATATTTCTTTGATCTGGATTTATTGTTGAAAAAAAAGATTGAGAGTTTAATACTACTTTAAATGCTGGGGCAGAGGTAGTCATGGAACTGTACCCTCAACAGAGATAGAAAAGAAATAGGCAAATGAAGTGCCATCTTCCAAGGAACATTTTGCAGAGTGTATTTCTGTTTTACCAGTATATTAAAGCATCAATGTCTACACATAGCAAAATGAAAAAAGTTCCTTGTAAAAACAAAGGACACTGGACACACTTCACTCCTCCAGCTACATCTTCTGTAGGACACAATAGCAATGTTCCGGTTAAACCACATGATGCAGTGGGAGATCAGGCATTCAACGCACCCGGAAGTCGGATGCTGACGATTCCTCGGCTGACCTAGCACTTCAAAAAGCTAAGGTTGGAGGAGCAAGCATGTTATGTGTGTTATGTTTAGTTTATATGCAACCCTATGATTCATCTCTGTGGCACTTGTTTCCTGTGTTGCGTTTCCTGTTCCTATTCTGTGGGTCTCTTCTAAGAACATGACTTCTGTACATTAATGGCTCGTACTGGCATTATTTATCCACATAAAACATGGTGTCAGAAGTACTTGGATCTGTGCTGCTTCTGCTCATTGGATGCTGAAAGCTTGCCAGTGTTGCAGTGAGAGGCCTTAGAGCTGACTGTGCCTCCTGTAGCAATTGCGGTCCTGTCCTGAAGGCTGAGCATTGGAAGCAAGAAAACCAGCATCATGGCGGCTGCACACAGCATTCCACTACCTGAGACAATGAGGGTGAGTGGGGATTGCGGCAGTAACTGGGATAACTTCAGAGCTGAGTTTGAGGATTACTCCCTAGCCACAGGATTACATGAGAAGCCTGCAGCAGTGCAAGCGGCTACACTGAGGAGAGTGATGGGCAGTGAATGCCTTCATGTTTACAAGCATAATCTGAACCTCAAGGAGTAGCAGAAGAGTGACAGTAAAGCCATCCTGGATGCATTGGAAGCTTTTTTCAGACCTTCTAAAACTGTCATATATGAAAGATATATATTTGGCAGCTGCAAGCAAGAAGAAGGTGAAACAATAGATAACTTTGTCACATGGCTAAGAGAAAAAGCTGTGAGTATGGGTCTCTGAGAGATGAACTTATTTGTGACAAAATAGTTCTAGGTATCACTAGTGAAAGCACACGTTCATGCCTATTGAGAGAACATGATTCAAACCTACAAGCAGCAATTGTGATATGTCGTATAGCTTACAGACAAACATATGAGAGCTATGGAGCAGGATAAACAAACTGACAGTATGAATGCAGCCTCCAAGCAACAGCCAAGCTTAAGGAACCACCAGCACAAGATTCAGCACAAAAAATCACCTACGATACTCACCTGCATCATGCAAGTACTGTGGCAATGTGCATACACGAGAGAAAAAACAGTGCCCTGCATATGGGAAAACCTGTAGAGCATGTGGTAGATTAAATCATTTTGCTGGAGTGTGTTTGTCTAGTAAAACAGAAGCAAGGAAACTGCACACAATTGAGCACAGGTCAGATCTTGAGGACGCACACTTGCTTAGCACTGATGTGTTTACACGAAGGAATGCTTTGGTGCTGTCCAATCTAAAGGCCAAAAATGGTTTGCAAATCTCAGACTAAAATATATATACGCCAACCCTGCCAGCTGGACTCGGGTGCAACATGTAATGTCATGAGTTTAAAAGACAAAATGAAACTGGCACCTAGGGCACCTATTCAGCCTAGTGGCACCAAACTGAAATTATATTCAGTGGAACTAATGGAATCATTGGGACGTTTCCGAACAGGATACTGCATACGTGGACATATGCACAAACTTGAATTTGAGATTGTGGAAGCCAATCAGAAACCGCTAATGTCTGGTTCAACATGTGAGCACCTGGGTCTGATGCAGTTCACCATTCCTGCTGAGCTACATAAAGTCGATAATCAGTTGTTGTGGACATTTTATTATACGGAATTATGTGGACATTGTATTCTAGGATGTGTGTGTTTTATAGGTTGTCATCTGTCTCCCTGTGTCGGATTTAGCCGAGGAACGCTCTAGCAGAGGGTACTTGGGTTGAATCGGGACCAGCGGTAAAACCGTCAGTGTGAAAACCTTCTCATGGGCTTGGAGATGTGTTCGCGGTGTGTGGAGGCGTTTGCTGGTTTGTGAGTACTAAGTGCACTGCGCTGGGCTCCTTGCCGTCAAACGTCTGTACACATTAGCGAAGCGGAGTCCGTATAACGAGATGCGTATTATACCTCTATTGCGGACTGCGCTATCCCTTTTGGATACATATCTGCTTTTATAAGAAGACATCGATATATGCCTTGTCCGTATACTGGTACCGTATATAGATAACCGCATCAGCAATGTCTCTTCAGATAGTCTCAAACCTATCCGAACAAGTAGAATGATCTTATTAGATACTGGTCACTCTGAGCAGTATTGAGTGGGGTCCATGCTGACGATAATGGGGGATGGGCAACCACATGGCCGGTCGGGGACAATGGACATGACTCATTCTTCCTTGTTACAGGGATAAGGTGTGTGCATTTCCCTGTTCAGCCATCTTGGTGTAGTCCCCTTTTTCCTTTTGATATGTACCTGTATTTCTGGGCTGACTGGCTAATGTTGTAAAGCCGTCTCCCACTGGGTGTCGTCCTTTTGCCTTAATAAAATGAAGGAGTTCGGGTCAGCTCGGCCCTTTT